>NW_007738145.1:0-6451 GCF_000696425.1 Galeopterus variegatus
AAATAAGGTTTAATTACCAAAGTATAAGCCTGAGCCTTAGATATTTTCTTAATGGGGGTAGAACCTTTTCTCATTTAGCATTATTCATCTAAAATGTTCATTAGCAGAAATATCACAGAATGTAATAAAATTCTCCCAGGTAAGGAAAGTGGTAAAGATACTCAAACTGTAGTTCCAAGAGTAAATATGATCAGGATATACTAAATATTCCCTGGGCTCTTCTTTTACTTTCGTCAAATAGATGAAGCCCTGCTTTATTTTATCCAGTTCTCATTATGCTGTAGGGTATTAACCCTTACTGTTTCAAAGAGGGAGGACTCTGAGCTGTTTACACAGTACTAGGGCTAGGTTGCATACTCCCAACACTGGAAGATCACACTCAGCTAAAAAAGAGCTAGAGCTGGGTCAACTGAGGACCCCAGAGAACTCATTACCTGGCTTAACACATCTCCAGGCCATTGAAACTTTGACATAGTGACCCAGACAGTCAAAGAGATATGGCTCTATCCAAAATCAAGAGTCCCACAGACCCTTCAATGACCATAGCTTATGGATAATTTTTAAAAAGACATTATTTTACAAAAATAAGTTATTCAATTCAGGAGAGGAGGAGTTTGGTTTCCTGTCAATACTAAAAGAGAAACAATAACAACAACATTTCATAAGAATTGATGCTCTAGTCCCTCTCATCCTACTGAGCCCAGGGTCCCTCCCACTCAAGCACTGTCCTGTCCATCCTTCCTATGAAACTAAATTTTAGAATTATATTACTGTGGAATTTCATTCCTTGTGGTGAAAGAATTAAGGAAAGCTGCTATTGAAGTTTTCCATATGTATTGAAAAGGAAATGAATTGCCACCCTATAAGAGCTGTTCTAATGTTCTCTAAGCATATTATTTGCACATTTGATTATAAGCTATCAGTAAGTGCTTTCAAGAAAGATTTTTTTCTTAGCAGGAAGAAAAGAGGCAGTAGTGTATTTGTAATTATGGATATAGGCACAATGTATTTGAAACACCCAAGGAAGGCATGATTTCATAATGCCATGTAATAAGGGATACACTGGAATAATTATCTCTTTTTTATTAATAATTGCTATTTCTGTAAGAGAGATAGATGAGAAAATTTATCTGGAGGTTATACCTTTAAATAGCTGTATTAAAAGCATTTATGAAATGACTTTTGAAGTCTGGATGCAATTGAAGCAGATTTGGGCAGGCCATTTCCATCACAATAGGATTTTTGAAGTGAGTACAGAGGGAAAAAGGGCCCATTACAGACAGATCACCTGATCTAGCCCTAGAGATAATGTGAAATTGTTCCTTACAGTAATCGCTGCAGGGCTTTATCCAGACTAGTCTGAAATGGATACCCAAAAAAATGCACAGTTCTAATAACTGTCCTCTTATTTTTAGCTCAAAAATCTATTTTCTAATGTCAGTAATGACTAGTCTGCCTGCTCATTCATCTTCCATTAAAGACGTAAAAGAAAGCAGTATTTTGGTACCACCAGGCCTGGGGGAAGGTTGCTTACAGGTCCTAGGTGATAACAAGGTGGTAGCTGAGGTTACATCAAGTCTTTTTAAGCCCCGACTCATCTGGCATCTGGTAAAATAAGATTTATTCCACAAGGCCAGGCCTGGGGGAAGGTTGCTTACAGGTCCTAGGTGATAACAAGGTGGTAGCTGAGGTTATATCAAGTCTTTTTAAGCCCCGACTCATCTGGCATCTGGTAAAATAAGATTTATTCCACAAGGAGCTTTAGAAAATGAAGAGGAGCCTGAAGAACATGGAGGTGAGGTCCATAGGCTATTTCAAGGGTACTGAAGGTCCCTCGGCATTGCAGAGATATATTCCTCTCCTGAGCCTCACCTGTGGAGGAGACAACTGCTCCTTGAGCAGTAGGTAGATGTCTACGTGCTATGTTCTGCACCACGGCTTCCAGATGTCACAATAACCAGACTGCAATTCAGTGTCATAAATCATATCCTAATTGTTCCACTAGGAGCATGGGAAAAATAAAACTCAAATGGCATTATGTAAAAATATCATGGCCTGATACAATTCCAACGGGATGACATCAGTGGCCACCAACCATGTATAAGGCATTTTCCTTGACATTTTTGCTATTTATCACTTGGTGCCATCACCTCCAGGGAGGGTTATCTGGGTTCCCTTGATTCCATGGACTTCTTTCATTTCATACTCCCACCTGCTCAGAACTCCAGGAACCACAATGCTCTATATAAAAGGATGGACCCTGCTTCCTCAGCACTTCAGCAGACACCCAAGAAAAAGAGAAACAAATTCAGGATAGAGACCCAGTCAGAGACATTAGGAGTCCTTGTCATAAGCAGGTTAGATGTCATCTACTATGGGCAGGTATCACTATTTACAATCAGGGTATCCTGACATTCTGTGTATAAATTGTTTGGGTAAAACAAGAAAGCATGGATTGAATTAGTGCTCTGGTTCAGGGGAAAGGTAGTCATAAATTCAGAAATATGTGAATGATATATATCATGAACTCCATTTAGACTTCCCAAATTAACTGAGGAAATTTTTTGGTCAGGAAGTGAAGGCTGAAAACTAACTAGCAAGTTGATGTTAGCCTCCTTTGTGATTTCAACATGAAACATTGATGTGACTCATTGTCCCCAAAGCCTCTGTGGATAACCAATATACTAGTAACTATCTCTCAAAATAGATTTTAAACTCTGAATTTAATGGCAAAATGTAAGAGTTGCATGATTCACCTTTATATTCCCAAACCTAGAACATTATTAGCACACAGAAGGAATTCACTAAATGTTAGTGAAATGAATAAATGACTTAATATTGACTGAATATCAAATATGTACATTGCTATGGATTGAATGTTCCCCTAAACTCAATGAAGCTTAAATTGTGTCCCCCAAAGATATGGATATTGGAAACTTGGCCTCCACTGTGACAGTGTTGAGAGGGTGGGAAATCCTGTTATGGTAATTGAAAGGTGAGGCCTTGAAGAGGTGATTAGATTGTAGGACCATGTTGTAATGAATGGATTAATAATGGTGGCCAGGGGCATGGTTCTGAGGGCTTGAAAAGGAGAGCACATTTGTGATGAATGGATTAATAATGGTGGCCAGGGGCATGGTTCTGAGGGCTTGAAAAGGAGAGCACATGAGTCTCTCTCTCTCTCTTTCTCTCTCTCTGCTCTGCCATTTTCTGCCATATGAGACCTGCATTGCTGTAAAGCCACCACCGATGTGTTCCCTGACTTTGGACTTTCCAGCTTCCTAAACTGTAAACAATAAATTTTGCTTTCTTACTAGTTACCCAGTTCCATGTATTTTGTTATAAGCAACAGAAATGGACTAATGCAGGCACCTACCTTCAGAGAAATCCAAGCATAGAAACTAAATAGAGTGACAGTCTCTACTTACAACTGTGTCTCATTCCTTTCTGCTAAGAGTTGTTAGAGTAAAACTCACCTGCTCCCTCATGCTCACCAAACCCAGGCAAGAAAACAGTAGGTTTAGCACAAGGAAAAAGTAAAATCATGTAGATCAAGGGGGATACATTGAAAAGAAGTGAATGTTAGGCTGGAAACAATGAAAACATGAAGTCCTAGAAGCAAAACCAGACATTTTCCCAAGGTGTTTTTCCAGGCACTGCATTAAGCATTTTGCGTATATTTCCTGAATTAATTTTCTAAAAACTCTATGAAAAACTATAATTACTATCTATTTTCCAAAAAAAGAACACAGAACCAGAATTATCCTTTATCTCACACAGGGTTTCACAACTACACAGTGGCAGGGATGAGATTTGCATTTTGTAGCTTGATGTCTGTTCTTTCTAAGTTTAGTATTGAATTCTTCAAAACTCAGGGACTTCAGGGCTTAAGTACTATCAGTGGATTTCTTTTATTATTCAAAGATTAGAACTTTTTGGATTCCAGGAAGATAACTAGCAATGTGGTAGTTCAAGTTCCTCATCACAGTATTGAATAAAACCATACATAATAAAAATCTTCCTCAAGTAGAGCAGGTGTTAGCAGGAGATGATACAATCAGATTCCATCCTTATTTCCATGTCTGCAAGCCTAAACCTTTCTACACTAAAAAAGGATTTGCCAGTCTCCTGAGGGACAAAGAAAAGTAAACCTAAGAAAAAAATAGTGCTCACAACGGCAGGAATACCAATGCCCCAGGATGACTGTAGCAATAAACAGAATTTAGTGCATCCAAAGCATGTGCTCCCCAACATTAAAAAGCAATATCAAGTGAAAGATGTTTATTGGATTGGCCTCTAAAACAGATAAATGCTCAATTGCATAGCTGATGAAAAAATTAGCTTGCTACTAAACATTAAATGGATCAATAATCTATTAACTCTAACCTTGTTAGCAGGGAGCTTGCAGTACACTACGTGACCTGCCTTGTTAAACAAGCTTCCTTCAATGTCTATCTATGACTAAAATAATTTGCTTTTTTCATATTTGGCAATGATATACTTAATACTCCATATTAACTCAGAATGACTTTATCCTTTTCTTCAAAGACTGTTCACTTTCAAAGCCTTTTGAGATCGTTACATACCATTTTATTCAGCTGATAATATTATGATTTTTGTTTTATGGTCAGAAACCATAGCAGAGGCTCAGATGATAATCAGTATATCCCCAGAGTCAAGATGAAATGTTATGGAGCCCTTGATGACGAATCATCTTCTCAAAGTCATTGTTATACCAGCAGAAATATCCCCATCCAAACCCACCTGCAGGCAAGAGCTAGGGCAGAGCCAGGAACTGCCCACACAGAAATATTCTGATGGGGACCTGCAGGGAGAAAAGGAATGGGCTGATGGAGTGAAATCTTCATATTCATACAAGTTTAAAGAAAGTTTATCTTATAAAATAAAGCTATGTTGGGATTAGGATGATGAGGGGACTGAAAGTAAACTTGATGTTACAGACCCTATTTACGAAGGAGAGAACAGATTATCTAATCAAGTATAATATTCCAACAATCAGGCAGCCAGCAGGGACACTGCCTGGGCTGAGTGTATTTCAGCCAGCCCTCCAGAGTCAAACATTAGTTTCTCTCCAAAGTAAGCCTAAGTTCCTGCAATAATTTAAACCTATTTACCAGAAGGCTTGGGAAAATGAGATTCCAATGACTTCAATTTTGAAAAGGCAAGAGAGAGAAGAACAAAAGTCCTGACATAAATTATATTCCCATAAAACCAATATTAAGTAAAGAAAAGCAAATGCTAGAATAAAAGCCAGAAAACGTGAAGAACAACCGTAAATTTAGGCCAGAGATAAGAACGTACCATTATCCTTCAATATCCACCTGGGACTGGTTCCAGGGCCTCCTGAGGATACCAAAACCCCCAGATGCTCATGTCCCTTATATTAAGTGGCATAGTATTTGCATATAACCTATGCACATTCTCTTGTATGCTTTGTAAATGCTATGTAAATATATGTTATACTATATTTTTATTTGTATTATTTTTATTGCTGCATTATTATTTTTTACTGGCTTTCTTTTTTTCCAAATATTTTTTATTTACTGTTAGTCGAATTCATGGATATGGAGGGCAGACTGTACTACGTAGAGCTGACAGTGAACAAACATTGAAATGAATGACCAAGCAGGTTTCATAAACCCTTTGAGCTAGGTAAAAAATATTACAGAAAACAAAGTGTGGGCCATCTTTAACATCAGTCAAGTGTTTGTGGGACATTTTGGAAAGTAAAGAAAAGTGGACAAGATCTTCATTGGGAGTTAAAAGACTCCCGGGTCAGCAGAATCCTCAGGAATTTATTCAGCACACATTCAGTACTTAACAACCATTTTTTCAACCTATATGCCATGTACTAAAGATTCAAAAATGAAAAATAATTATTCCCACTCTCAAGAGTTTGTAGAAGTGAGGATAGGAGTGGCCCAGTTTCTCTTAACAACCATTTTTTCAACCTATATGCCATGTACTAAAGATTCAAAAATAAAAAATAATTATTCCCACTCTCAAGAGTTTGTAGAAGTGAGGATAGGAGTGGCCCAGTTTCTAGATGGGTGTGCCACCTGTGGCACAGAGGTGAGAAAAGTGTCCCAAATGGTTTATGCAGTCAATGTCAAGGCTAAAGCAGAACCCAACAGAGATCAGAATCCCTCTCCATGACATCTTAAAATGATGGGCAATTGGAAGAGAAATGAACATTAGACGCTTTCCCTATAAAACCTGCTGGAAAATTTAGTCTTCCTGAAATTTGCTTAGTGATATGTGGTATGTGTAGACAAAAATAAATCTATTCAACAGCTACATTCTTGCCTTGTTCTTCTTTATTCAAATTTATACACCACACCAGTTTTTATTTAGAAATCAGGCAGTATTTGAGTTATTACAAATATTCTACACTTATTTATTTTATGTTAGATACAGCATAACTTGTAAT
>NW_007738145.1:6822-10029 GCF_000696425.1 Galeopterus variegatus
AAAATATAAAGATATTGGCCATATTTTATTAAGAAATTAACATATTTTATTTCATTTGGTTGGTTGTCTCCTTTGCTGTGCAGAAGCTTTTAGTTGGATGGAGCCCTCCTTGTTTACTCGTGCTTTCGTTGCCTGTGCTTTTGATTTCATACCCAAAAAATCATTGCCAAGGCCAATGTCAAGTTGCTAAAGAAAACTGTTTTCTTCTAGGAGTTTTACAGTTTCAGGTCTTACACTTCTAAGTCTTTAATCCATTTTCAGTTAAATTTTATATATTATGTATGATAAGGGTCCAATTTTATTCATTTGCTTGAGGATATCCAGTTTTTCCAAAAATATTTATTGAAGAGACTCTCTTTTCTCCACTGTGTATTCTCGGTACCCTTGTCAAAGATTAGTTGACCATACATGCATGGGTTTATTTCAGGGGAAAACTCAACAAAATGAAAAGGCAACCTATGGAATGGGAGAAAATATTTGCAAACTATATATCTGATAAGGGGTTAATGTCTAAAATATTTAAGAAACTCATGTAATTCAATAGCAAATAAAGCCCCAAATAACCTAATTAAAAATTGGGCAATGGACCTTAATTGGCATTTTTCAAAGAGGACATACAATTTGCTAACAGATGTATGAAAAGGTGCTTGACATCACTGATCACCAAGGAAATGCAAATCAAAACCACAATGAAGAATCACCTCAAACCTGCTAGAATGGCTATAATCAAAAAGACAAGAGATAAGTGTTAGCGAGAATGTGGGAAAAGGAAACCCTTTTACTTTGTTGGTGGGGATGTAAATTGGTACCACCATTATGGAAAACAGGATAGAGGTTTCTCAAAAAATTAAAAATGGAACATATGACCCATCAATCTCATTTCTGGGCATATAGCCAAAGGAAACAAAAATAAGTACATTGAAGAGATATCTGCACTTCCATGTTCATTGCAGCATTATTCACAATAGCCAAGATATGGAAACAAACTAAGTGTTCATCATGGATGAATGGATAAAGAAAATGTGGTGTGTGTGTATACACCACACACACACACACAGAAAATGGAATAGTATTCAGCCATTAAAAAAGAAGGAAATCCTGTAATTTGTGACAACATGAATGAACCTGTAGGACATTATGCTAAGTGAAATAAGCCAGGCACAGAAAGACACTCACACTATTTGATTTCACTTGTATGTGGAATCTAAAAAAGTCAAACTCACAGAAGCGGAGAATAGAATGGTGGTTACCAGAGTCTAGGTTAGGGTAGGAGGGAAATGAAGAGATATTGGAGAAAGGTTATGAACTTTCAGTTATACAATGAATAAGTTCTGGAGATCTAATGTACAACATGGTGGCTGTGGTTAATAATACTGTACTGTCTACTTGAAATGTGTGGTGATGGATATGTTGATTAATTTGATAGTATTAATCATTACACAGCATACTAAGGTACTTAAAGTTTGTGGAAAAATAGGATTAAATGAGAATACAAAACTTTCCATGAAATTTTTGAAGTACCCTCATACATATATATATATCAAATCTTCACATTGTACAACTTGAACACATACAATTTTTATTTGTCAATTACACCTCAATAAAGCTGGCAGGAAAAGATTTGAGGCAAGAAGTATTCAAACAAATTTCTCATTGTGAGTGGTGTTCTGTACAGTTAGATGGAAGTATCGATGTATCTAATATGTTTCAGCTCGTAGTAATTCCTAAATTCTATTTCAGTAAAGAAATACCACTTAAATAAAAGAAATTACCGTATTATATTCCAAGGATTTTTTATAGCATGCAATTATAATTACAATCATTTTCTGGGAATTATTGCAAACTCGAATCTAATTCAGTGAGTTACTAAACTCATTTCCAAAGTCCCAGTCTCCCAAGAAGCACCAAGACCACATCCTCATTTCATGACAGACATGTAGTTCCTATGCCAGAAAAACCAAGCTTATATTCTATGACACCTACAGTTTACACACTTAATTTTACCAACTAAATTACCAAGTGAGAGACCTTCTTTTGTTATCTGCTATAATCTAATGTTGATTTACATCCTAAAGTTTCTACATGACAATGGTAACAATAACAAACCAATTTTGGAAGCCACTTGGACAAAAGCAAAGAGCAATAAATATTTTTTTAAAAATCATCCCAGAATAACTAGTACTGAAATGGTTGGAGTATCGAAAAATAAATACCAACCAACTCGCTTGCATTAAGGGAGAGAGGAAAGAGATTTCCCAAGGGAAATCATGACGACTCATTACCAGCCACAGGAGAGTTCCACAGTGATCCTCAGCTTTAAAAGTCTGAACCGTTATCATTCTTGCTTACCTGAGTCACAAGCTTGAGCCAGCAGCTCATTCATCAAGAAAAGCAGATCAGCCTCACAGACTTAGTAAAGGCATGCTGGTCTGTGACTTTGGGCAGGATACTTATGCCCTCAGGACACTAAACTTATTCATAGAAATCGGGGAATTTTATACAAACCCAAACCACAGGTCCACAGCTAGACTGTTAGAAAACAAGATGTTGTTTCCAAGGCTAACTATCCATCATCATACAGCTAAAAAGTTGGGAAAATGAAGCAAAACCAAAACTCACAACCCAGAATCTGTACCTGACAATCCTGGTGCATCCTCTGGCCATCTGCAATGTCAAAAATTGGGTAATAGCAAAGTCTGAGGATTAAGTGTAAAGACTTTAAATTCAGACTGTCTGGTTCAGATCTCGACCATGCTACTTACTAGCTGTCTTTCCTTGAGAAATTATTCACTTCTCTAGGCCTTGTTTCTTTATGCATAAATAGGAACTTCCATACTAAAACCCCACAGGCTTGTAGAAAGGATTAAACATGATAATTAATCTAAAGCCTTTAGCACAGTATCCATAATATTGAGGTATTCAATAAGTGCTAATCATTATTAATTTTATTATATTATTTTACTATCATACTCATGTAACAGTAACCATGTGAATATATTAAATCCACCAAATTTTTCTTCTCTCTTCTTTTGAAACCCTTTCTCCAAAATCTTGTAACCAAATATGAAAAAAACTGAATTGGGGAACTTATAAAGACAATTTAAAGTGCAAAACAAAATAAATCCAAACAAAAAGCAAAAGCTGGCCGGCCCGGTGGCGCACTGCTACAGTGCGCCGCTTGGGAGCGCGGCAGCGCTCCCGCCGAGG
>NW_007738145.1:10524-15605 GCF_000696425.1 Galeopterus variegatus
TTCGGATCCCACATACAGACCGGCCGCTCACTGGCTGAGCGAGGTGCGGGCGCAGCGCCGAGTGTTGCGATCCCGTTGCCAGTCACGAAAGAAGACAAAAAGGAAAAAAAAAAAGCAAAAGCTTTTGATTTCCCTTGTTTAAAAGGAAAAGGTAAGAATCCAAGGTCATGCATTATAAGACTGGTTCTGCCAGTTACACACCATCTGACTTGGTAAAGCTACTTAACTCTCTTAGGCTCAGTTTCTCAATCTGTAAATTGGGGAGAAATACACATCACTGAAGTTGTAAGTATTAAAGTCTAAAACCTAAAAACAACTCCAGTTTCATATTCCAAACCACTGAGATGGCAACACAATTTGTGGCATTTATTCCAAAGGAATAATTCAAAAACAGAAAGAAATCTCTTTATATCAAACAATAGAAAATCATTGAAATGTATTTTATTTTTCTTAATCCTTTTTAAGTAATTTATTCTAGACATATACAATTCAATGTTAGTTACCACTAAAGATTATGTAAACTATATTTCTCTGTGAGAAAAGGTTTATTGGAAAAAGGCAGAGAACTTTATTATATTACAAGTATAATACAGTGTACAATAAAAATTATGGTGTATTTGAACAAAAATGGTAAAGAACTGTTTTAAAAAACTAGTTGTGTTAAGTTCATGGGAATGTTTGCTATAAAAATCATAATAAATAAAAACTAAATATTTGAAATATTTTCTGAAAATGGGAAATTGTTAAATGCTGGTAAGGTATTAATGGAAATCAGCTATAGTGAATGCTAATAAATAGGAAGACATCATTATTGGTCATCCTTTCATGATTTGTGTCCACATAAGACCTGGTTATTCTATTATTTACTTGACAACAGTGACTTTTCTGAGCCTTGTAAACAAGACAGAGAAGTAACTTCCTTAAGCTAGAAATTTGTTTAAATCTGAACTGTTAACACATCTGCTGAGCCAGGAACAAAGATGTACTTAAGCCCTGGCTCAGGTAGTACTGTGCCCAGGACCACTGCGAGTCTAGCACACATCAGACATTCCTGGCCGAGAGAGACCTTTCTTCAAAATGGAGATCATCGTGGAGCTCAGATGACTGACACCTAGGCTTGATTTATTGTCTGCCAAGATTTGGGAGCCTTTGTTTTCCCTGACCTCTGATTTGGACTGCCCAATAATTCAGGCTGCCTTCCTTGCCTGAGCAGTGGACCACTTTTGCTTTGAATTCTTACAATTATGTGCTTTCGCACAACTCCCTGGCTCCCCAAACTCCAAGTACACATAAGACACTCAAGTCAGAACCATCTGGTAGCCTTACAGCTCATGGCGATTCAGAAGACAAACCCAGTTTTATTCTCTCCTGGGCCTGACTCCCCATTGCTTCGGCAGAGGAAATCTCAAAGAAACAAAGGTTTGAATCATAGAATGTGCAAGAAAATGAGAAAGAACCACACTAATACCTGAACAGTGAACCCCTGTGTGATCCAAAGGCTTCCACTAAGAGTTTGCAAATGTAAGTGCCATGCTATGTAAATAGCAGCAGGAAAGAAGGTGAAGCTTCTGTGATCCTGGTATTAAGACCCAGAGTAACTTCTGCATAATTGCAATGCCTTTTAGAACACTGCGTTAGTTTTTTGTCGCTATACAACAAATTATAATAATACATAACTCACAGTTTCTCTGGGTCAGGAGTTGCCTTGGCTTATCAAGGTCCCATCAGGCTGCAATAGTGGTGTCAGCCAGGCTGAATTTTCATGTGGAGGATTGACTGGGGGAAGAATTTACTCATTCAGATTGTCAGCAGAATTCATTTCCTTGCTCCTGTATGACTGGGACCCCAGCTTTTTGCTGGCTGTGTCTGCAAGCTGTTCTCAGTTTGCAGTGCTCAGTTTGCAGTCTGCTAGAGTCTGCCCATAATGCCTTACCACATGGACTTCTCCAACATGATCACTCACCTCATCAAGTCCATGAGGAGAGTCTCTCACTTCAGGAAGGACCCAGTCCTTCTTATAAGGGATTTCACCTTGTTAAGCCAGGCCCACCCGGGATAGGTCAGGATAAATCACTTTGTTTAAATAAAAATCAGCTGATTTGGAACCTTAATTACATACAAAAATATCCCTTTTCCCTTGACATATTCTATTGGCTAGAGGTAACTCGTAATTCCCACCCACATTCAAAAGGAGAGGATTACACTGGGCATGAATACAAGGGGGTAGGAATCACATGGGCCACCCTAGGATCTATGTGGCACAATCACTGTGCGTGATTAAAACTATGGCCATACGAATATGGCTATGAGCTTCCAGTCTGCTCTAACTTCTGCCTGCTTCCCATCTCGGTGTGGATCACAGAAGGGGAACCCACACGGTGATGCAATATGCTCAGTGGAGAGGCAACTCCAACCCTCTGCCTGACCTCCCTTGCTTTTCATCTCTACAATCCACCACCACTGAGCCCAGTGGTTTCTCATCTGTAGGTTTAGTTCTCTAATCCTACGATAAATCTAGACTTGGAGCAGAAAAAAACTTACATATTTTCATTCTTTCCCTTTATTTTTCTCTCCAGATCTAATAAAACTTAACTAAGACCAGGCCATTTCTCCTGCTGGGGTTTCCAGAAAGGCAAGATTCAGTGCTGCCCATTAGGCTCCTTCACTCTCTAGCCACATTCATTGTTACTCTACAGCTACCGAATGACTTCTGGTTCCCTCCTGTGTTCCAGTCCTATCCTCTGTGACCTTCTATGACACACTCTCCAGTATCCCCAATTTATAGTTCTTACAGAAGTGAAACCCAGGCACCATCCTCAAAGTATATGCACAGCTTTCTTCTTGCAGTCCTGTATCACATGGAATGACTCAGGACAAAGGTATCAGTCCTCCAAATGGAATTTCTAGACTGATGAGTTTCACAGGCTGATTATTAAAAAATGCGTCTATATCCTAGACACAGATGAGCAAGTGCTCTTAGGATCTTATTGAAATCTGGGATGAGTCTTCCAGGAGGCAATTTTGGTGTTTTTAAATACATTACACCAAGCTGAGCTGATTTTTTTATTTCATTTCTCTCAAAAAATCAATCAAGAAACCATTTTTATGAACCTATTTGTTAAATGCTCAGCACTATACTAGAAGCCATAGTGGATTAAGAAGAAAAGTAAATCAGTCTAAGATCTCAAAGGCATTGCAATCCAGTTGTCAACATGTGTGCACACATACAAATACACACACACACGCTCACAACATTCGTGTAACAAGAGTGCACAATAAAAGGTAAAAAATAAACAATAATATTTGCCACCTCTTGAGGCCCTATGGAGGTAGACACTTTACTAAAGTGATTTTTCAGCCTCACAACAACTCTGAAAATTCTTAGTTATTTTTTTTCCAATTAACAGATTGAGGCTCAGAGGTTTCATCTTAAAGTCACAGTCAGCAAAATGGACAGAGCCAAAGTGATCTAATGCCAAAGCTGATGCTCTTCCCACTAATTAAAAAAATAAAAAAATAAAAAATAAAGAGTAGAACCTTACTTTCCTCTGTAGGTTCTTATTCAGCTGAGGTTTAGCCTTTAATATTTTTTAGGATGTCAGGTGGAGAACTGAACTAAAACAATAGCCAGTATATGACCCAAACACTAAAGAGTATACATATTAAGAGAGCTCAGTAAGAGAAAATTTCTATCAGGTAAACTGGGATGACACAATTTTTCCTACCACAGATGTTTCTCAGCCACAAATACTTTAATGGTAATCAACTTGTTCCAAGGTCATAACTTGACTTCAGGTCTGTAAAGAAAAAGTATACAAATGAATGATGCTAATACATATACTCATATTATTGGTTATAGCTTACATTGTATCCTCACGTGAATCATTTCATTTTAAGCATCATAAGAATTTGGGAGTAAGTGAGGGCAGTTATTTTATGTATTTATTTATGTCCCATTGAGAAAACCAAGAACCAAACTTACCAGGCCACACAGCTAATTGGTGATTGAGCTCTGTGCTCATTCCATTACTTGACTCTGACTGGCCACTCCAATGCCACTTCAGCTTAATGACACCCAGGAATGACTACATCATTTGTGGGACCCAATGAAAAATAAAAATTTAGAGATACTTATTCAAAATGTACTAAGAATTTCAAGATAGCAACTGCAGAGTATTAAACAAAGCACAGAGCCCTTCTAAGTAGTTGCACAGGTCATACTCCCATGAAGCTGATCCTGATGACACCACTGCAAATTAAACTGTGGAATCAATANTTGACTCTGACTGGCCACTCCAATGCCACTTCAGCTTAATGACACCCAGGAATGACTACATAATTTGTGGGACCCAATGAAAAATAAAAATTTAGAGATACTTATTCAAAATGTACTAAGAATTTCAAGATAGCAACTGCAGAGTATTAAACCAAGCACAGAGCCCTTCTAAGTAGTTGCACAGGTCATACTCCCATGAAGCTGATCCTGATGACACCACTGCAAATTAAACTGTGGAATCAATAATTCAAGAAGCTGCTAATTGAACAAGGCAAAGGGCATGGATTTAAGTTATCACTTCTCATGGAAACACTCTGAAAGTTCCTGTGACAGATGCAATCCGAGCTGTATGATCACAATCAGCCTCCTCCAAGTAAATTATTCAGATTGGGAAATGCATGCCCATCAGCTTTTGGGGAAATAAAATAAACACATTTCTTCCCAAGTTACTTACTGAACATATTAGTATGTATTTTTCCCAAATGTAATGCACTGATATTCTTCAGACCATGATGAGGTAAAGTTATCAGGGAACTTCATTCAAGAGCAGGGAAACCATCAAATTAGCTTGTAGCTTTCAGCAAACCTACTCTATTTGGTCTATCCTTTCAGTATGTCATTTCAGAATAAGCTATTTCAGGAAGGCAGCTACACAGATGCTTTCACAACAGAGTAAAGAGTTGAAATATGCACCTGATGATGCTATCAATGAACAGCAGATGTTCGCAGGTGAGCTGGAATCCGTGGTTTGAATTCCAAATTCCCAGAGTGAAACGATCTTCTGGAATGGACAAAAACCACTGTT
>NW_007738145.1:16076-16746 GCF_000696425.1 Galeopterus variegatus
TCTTGTCTTACTAGAAAACCTCTGAAAATTGGAATTCTTGTTCAGAACACTCAAGAAAGATTTTGAACCAGAAAATATGCAATAGGGAATGGAAAGGGGGAGAAGAAAGATTCCTAAACATAAATGATCAAGATTTCTCTCTTTTTTATTATTTTTTCATTAAAAATAAACTAGATATGATCTGGGGGGAAAAGGCATTTAAATCAACCAAAAATGAATAAGGGGGAAATTATGCAAATGTCCATCTTATTCTTCAAAACAAATGTCTATGGATTATAATTTCCTTTTGAACACCCTCTACCCATTACCCAGTTCCATAGCCACTTCCATGTTTTTAGATATTTGTTACAGTAGCATCCAACTGCCAGTACCAATTTTGTCTTAGGCAGCTCAGGCTGCTATAACAAAATACTGTAAATTGGGTGGCTTAACAACAGACACTCATTTCTCACAGTTCTGGAGGCAGGCAAGTCCGAGATCAAGATCCCTGAAGGTTCTGAGTCTGGGGATGGTTTGCTTCCTGGTTCAGATAGGGCCATCTTCTTTTGTGTCCTCACATCTTGAAGAGGGGAAGGTGGCTCTCTCAGGACTCTTACAAGGAGATGAATCCCACTCATGAGGGAATCCCCCTCATAACCTCACCTAATCCTAATTACCTCCTGAAGATCCC
>NW_007738145.1:18365-19306 GCF_000696425.1 Galeopterus variegatus
ATATGCCAGATTTGTCTAGTGGGAGCCTCTTCAAACTGACTTCTGTGTCATTGTGTTTTTCCAAAAAAAAATTTTTTAATTTTCTCAATTTTTTTCCTTTTAAATTTCAGCTCTTATTTATTAAATCCTCTCTTTTACTATGTCAGGTTTAATTTGTTCTTCATTTTCTAGTTTCTTGGTTCAAGCACAGATAATTGCTCAGATGTGTTTCTAACATAAGCATTTAAAACTAACCCCCCTTCCATCACTGCTTTAGCTATCTCCCACAAATTTGATGTTTTGTTTTCATTTTTATGAAGTTAAAAAATATTTTACCTGGTGGTTTCCTACTAGGCCTATTAATTACTTAGAAGTGTGCTGCTTAGTTAACAAATTTCAAGGATATCCAAGATATCTCTTTGATATTAGTTTCTAATTTACTTCTTCTGTGGTCACAGAACATATTCTGCATGACTTTAATTTTCCTAATTCACTGAAAATTGTCTGTGGCCTGGCATGTGGTTCATCTTAAGTGTTCTATGTGCTTTTAGAAGGATTATTTTCTGTTCTATAAGTATCAATTAGTTCAAGTTGGTTGATAGTACTGTTCAAATCTATATTATTACTTTTTTTCTGAGACAATCATTAAATAAAACTTAGAGTAATGTTTTGAAATCTCTCATAATTATGGGTTTATTCATTTCTTTTTCCAGTAATGCCAAATTTTGCTTTATGTATTTTCAAGTTCTGTTATTGTGCATACATATTTAAGATTGCTATGTCTTGTTGATGAATTAGCCCTTTTATCATTATGAAATTTTCCTCTTGATTCCTGGACATCCCTTTTATTCTGAAGACTATTTTTTCTGATAACTTACAGCCACTCCAGCTTTTACATAATTAGTCCTCATATTTGTTTGATATTTTTCAATTCTTTTCTTTAAGCCTATATGTGTTTTTTT
>NW_007738145.1:19331-20088 GCF_000696425.1 Galeopterus variegatus
TTTTTATGTTTCATTATAGCTCCACATTTGGCTCATTAGCTATTCATCCTTATTTTATTTTGTTGGTGATTGCTCTGTTGTTAAACTATGCACCTTCAATTAATCACAGTCTACCTTCAAATAATAATATACCCTTTTGTGTATAATGTAAGAACTTAAAATAGTATACTTCCATTCACCTTTCAATCCTTCATTCTATTGTTGTCATGCATTTTAATTTTACATATGATATAAGCCCACAATATATTATTTTTTCTTTGAATAATTCATTACCTTTCAAAGAAATCTATCATTGTAAAAAGTCATATATATTTAATTTTTCTAACAATCTTCATTCCCTTCTTGCCTTGGGTTGAATGTCTTCCTGAAAATTAATCCCCACTGTAACTGTTGAGGTTGGAAATCCTATCATGATAATGAGAGGTGGGGCCTTGGAGAGGTGATTAAGTTGACGACTTAATGCTGGTCATGGGCATTGTTCTGAGGGCATTAAAAGGAGAGTGCATGAGGAGCTATCTCTCTCTCTCTCTCTCTGTTCCACCAGTTTCTGCCATGTGAGACCCCTGCATTTTTGTAAAGTCAACACCAAAGAAGACTCTCACCAGATGTGTTTCCTGGACTTTGGACTTCTCAGCCTCCAAAACTGTAAGTAATGAATTTCATTTTCTTACAAAGTACTCAGTTCCAGGTACTTTCTTATAAGCAACAGAAGCAGACTAATACACTTGTAGATCCATCTGGTATCCTTTTCCTTCAG
>NW_007738145.1:21570-23346 GCF_000696425.1 Galeopterus variegatus
GCCCTGACTCTGGGGCAGAAGCTCCTGCACTTGGGACTCTTCCAGACCTTGCCCTATGTACCTGTTCATCTGGCTGTTCACTTGTGCCCTTTGCAATAAAACAGTAGTCATAAGTACAACAGTCTCTCCTTATCCATGGTTTGTTTCACTTTCTGTCCTTTCAGTTACACGTGGTCAACTGTTGTCTGAAGGTATTAAATGAAAAATTCCAGAAATAAACAATTCAAAACATTAAATTACACAAAGTTCTGAGTAGCATTGTGAAATCTCTCACCCTCCCACTCCTGATGTAAGCTGTCCTTTTGTCCAGCGTATCAATGCTGTGTATGATATCTGTCTATTAGTCACTTAGTGGCCATCTAGGTTATGAGACTGACTGTTGCAGTATCACTGTGCTTGTGTTTAAATAACCCTTATTTTACTTAATAATGGCCCCAAAACATAAGAGTTGTAATGCTGGCACATTGCTACAACTGTTGTATTTTATTAGTAGTTATTGTACTTAGTCTCTTCCTGGGCCTAATTTAAATTAAACTTTATCATAAGTATGCATGTATAGAAAAACATAGTATATATAGGGTTGGGTACTGTCTGTGGTTTCAGGCATCCAGTGGAGGTCTTGGAACATATCCCCCTTTGATAAGGAGGAACTACTGTATAGTGCTTTCCTGAGTTCTGTAAGTATTCTAGTCAATTATCAGACCTGCAGCAGGGGAGGGGGGTGTAGGAGCCCCCAAATTTGTAGCCAAGCCAGTGTGGGTGGTTCTGAGACCTGTGCTTCATGTCTACAGTAGGGGCAGTTTGTGGGACTCAGCCCCTTACCTGGTGGGATCTGTACTAACTCTGGTCAAAATTGAATTGAGCAATCAGTTGGACAATAAATTGGTATCAGAAAATTGTCACAACTCTGAGAGGAAAATCACCATTATATTTCCTCAATTTTTTTATTTTACATTTTTTATCTTTCTGCCTCTGAAACTACAAATTCACATAAGTTAGAATCCATGATCTTGTATAAGTCACTGAACCTCTTTTTTGTCTTTTTTTCACTTTGTTTTAGTTGGATTTGCTTCTATTTATATGCTCTTAATTTCAGTAATCTTTTCTTCTGGTATGATCTGCTGTTAAACTATCTAATGAAATTTTTGTTAGCAATATTGTACCTTATATCTCTAGAATATTTATGCACAGTTTTTTTTTTACCTCTTTTATTTCTTCATTATGTCTTTGTTTTCTATGAAATCATCAACCATATTGATAATGGTTGGTTAAAGCCTTTGCTGCCTCTTTCACCACTGCCATTTCTGGGTCTGCTTGTATTGACTGGTTTTTCTCCTGACTATGGGTAGCACTTTTCTGCTTCATACCCTATGTAGTCATTTGTGATTAAATGACGGCTTTTGCCAATTTTTTTGCTGTTCAGCACCAGCATTTATTGTTTTTTATTACAGTGTCATTTTTTTCTCTTCTGTGAGGCAGATAAGTCACTTATGGATCAGCCTAATTATTTTAGAGGATTATTTTTGAGCTTTGTAGGGTTGCATTTAGAGAAGTTTTTATTTTAAGGCTACCTTATCCCTCCACTAACTCATAGCCCTTTGTGGATCTCTACTGCCTGAACTAGGTATTCAGGGAAGACTCTCAAATCTGGCTGGCTGGAATTCAAATGTCTTCCAGCCTTGGATTACTAGGTTGGAGTTAACAGAACCTTGAAGGCTGAATATGGGTCTTCCACAAACTCGGATGAGACCTTTGAGGAGGAGATGATGCTCTAAT
>NW_007738145.1:24018-25209 GCF_000696425.1 Galeopterus variegatus
CACATTAGCAACTGGGACAACTATGCAGGCAGACTATAGCACACTTGAATGCACTGACACAAGGAGAGTTACCAGTGGAGCCTGCAAAAAGAAGAGGAAGTCTTTCTCATGAAAGCCCACTCCAGAGAAGTAGAAAAAGCAACTGCTCTACCAGATGGCCAGACATCAATGTAGAGATACTAAAACATGAATAAATTAGAAAATATGACACCACCAAAGGAGTATAGTATTTCTAAAGTACCAGACCCCATAGAGCAGGAAAGCCTTAAAATGAGTGAAAAGGAATTCCAGCAACAATCTTAAGAAAACCCAAACAAATAAGAGAAGACTCAATTAGAAAACACACTGAAACTGGAAAATATATCCAGGATATGTGGATATGAAGGAGGAAATTTACAAAGAATGTAGAACTGAAACCGAAGGATTCATTCAATGAAATTTTTAAAAAAAGAAAATCACAACTGAGAGCTGAGAGCTTAACCAGCAGGTTACAGCAAGTAGAAGGCAGAATTTCAGATCCCAAAGATGGTCTTTTTGAAATAAACCAGCTGGGGGAAAAAAAGGAAAAAAAATTGTAATGAAGGAAATGTAAGGGAGCTAGTACACCAACTTAACTGCACAAACATCTGAATCATGGATGTTTCAGAAGGGGAAGAGAAATGAAAAAGCATTGAAAACCTATTCAATGAAATGATAACGGAATATTTCCCAGGTATAGGGAGAGACACGGACCTTCAGACCCAGGAAGCTCAAAGACCCCCAAACAGATTCAATCAAAAAATATCCTCTCCAAGACACATTATAGTCAAACTGGCAAAGCTCAAAGAAAAAGATAGAATTTTAAAAGCAGCAAGAGAAAAGCATCAAGTTACCTATAAATGAGCCACTATCAGACTAACAGCACACTTCTCAACCGAAACTCTATAGGCCAGAAGAAAATGGGATGATGTATTCAAAATACTAAAAGAAAAAAAAAAAACTGTCAGCAAAGAATACTATACCCAGAAAGGCTATCCTTCAGAAATGAGAGGAAAATTGTGTATTTACCAGAGAAATGAAAACAGTGGGAGTTCATGACCACACAACCAGCCCTGCAAGATATTCTCAAGGTAATTCTGCATCTGGAATCCACAAAACAATAATCATTATCACAAATACACAAAAAAGAACAAAACCCACTGGTAAAACAAA
>NW_007738145.1:26565-31847 GCF_000696425.1 Galeopterus variegatus
CAAAACATATTTAAAACATCTAAACAAAAAATGATAAAATGCCAGGAGTAAGACAATACCTTTCAGGAACAACCCTAAATGTAAATAGATTAAACTCCCTACTTAAAAGACACAGGCTGACAGATTGGATGAAAAAGCTAGACCGAAATATATGCTACCTTCAGGAGATTCACCTCCCTTTTTAAAGACACACACAAACTAATAGTGAAAGAATGGAAAAGGACATACCATACAAATTGAAACCAAAACCAAGAAGAAGTAGCTATTCTTATATCAGATAAAATAGACTTTAAAACAAAAAAAAAATTTTTTTTAATGAATGCAATTATATAACAATAAAGGGATCTATGCAGCAAGTAGACATAACAATCATAAATATGTATGCACCCAACATCAGAGCACCCAGATATATCAAGAACACACTATTAGACCTAAAGAAAGAGACAGATCCCAATATGATAATAGTTGGGGACCTGAACACACCTCTGTCAGCACTGGACAGAGCATCTAGGAAACAAATCAACAGGGAAACACAAGATTTAAGCAACACTTTTTTTTTTTTTTTTGTCCTTTTTGTGACCAGCTGCACCACGCTCAGCCAGTGAGTGCACCGGCCATCCCTANAAAAAAAATTTTTTTTAATGAATGCAATTATATAACAATAAAGGGATCTATGCAGCAAGTAGACATAACAATCATAAATATGTATGCACCCAACATCAGAGCACCCAGATATATCAAGAACACACTATTAGACCTAAAGAAAGAGACAGATCCCAATATGATAATAGTTGGGGACCTGAACACACCTCTGTCAGCACTGGACAGAGCATCTAGGAAACAAATCAACAGGGAAACACAAGATTTAAGCAACACTTTTTTTTTCTTTTTTGTCCTTTTTGTGACCAGCTGCACCACGCTCAGCCAGTGAGTGCACCGGCCATCCCTACATAGGATCCGAACCCATGGTGGGAGCACTGCTGCGCTCCCAGCGCTGCACTCTCCCAAGTGCACCACGGGCTTGGCCCTAAGCTACACTTTAGACCAATTGGACCAGGAAGATATCTACAGAACAATTCATCCAACAACTACAGAAAATACATTCTTCTCATGAGCACATGGAACATTCTCCAGGATAGATCACATGTTAGGTTACAAATCAAGTCTCAACAAATTTAACAAAATAGAAATCATTTCAATTATCTCTTCAGACCACAAGGGATTAGTACTGGAAACCAATGACCAATGAAATTCTGGAAACTTTACAAATATGTGGAAATTAAACAACAGGCACCTGAATGACCTATGGGTCCAAGAAGAAATTAAACAGAAAATCAATAACTTTCTTGAAACTAACAGAAATAAAGACACATATTACCAAATCCTGTGGGATACTAGAAAGGCAGTACTAAGAGGGAAATTTATTGCAATAAATGCTTACATCAGGGCCAGCCTCATGGCTCACTCGGGAGAGTGTGGCGCTGATAGTGCTGAGGCCACAGGTTCAGATCCTACATAGGGATGACCGGTGCGCTCACTGGCTGAGCGTGGTGCAGGCAAAACTGTGCCAAGGGTTGCAATCGCCTTATCAGTTAGAAAAATAATAATAATAATAATAAATAATAATAAATGCTTACATCAAAAGAATGTAACAACCTAACATTACACCCCAAATAACTAGAAAAACAAGAATAAATCAATCCCAAAAGTAGTAGCTGGAAAGAAATAACTAAGATCAGAGCAGAACTAAGTGAAATAGAGACAAAAAGAATGACACAAAAAATCAGTGAAACAAAAAGTTGGTTTTTGGAGAGGATAATCAAAATAGATAAGGCATTGGCCAGAATAACTAAAAAAAGAATAGAGAAGACCCAAGTAACAAAAATCAGGAATGAAAAAGGATATATTACAACTGAAACCCAGAAATACAAGGAATCATTATAGACTATTATAAACAACTGTATGCCAACAAATTTGAAAACCTGGAGGAAATGGATAAATTTCCAGACACATACAAACTACCAAGACTAAACTAAGAATAGCGAACCTGAGTAGACCAATAACAAGCAATGAGATTGAAGCAGTCATCAGCAGTCTCCTGACAAAGAAAAGCCTAGGACCGATGGCTTTACTGCTGAATTCTACCAAACGTTTAAAGAGGAATTAATACCAATTCTCCTCAAACCACTCCAAAAACTTGAAACAGGGGCCACTTTCCCAAATTTATTCTATGAGTTCAGCACCACCCTGATACCAAAACTAGACAAACATACAACAAGAAAAATAAAATTATAGGCCAATATCTCCAATGAACATAGATGCAAAAAACCACAACAAAATATTAGCAATCAGAATAGAGCAACACATCAAGAAAATTATAAACCATGATCAAGTGGGATTCATCCCAGGGATTCAAGGATGGTTCAACATATGCAAATCAATAAATATGATACACCACAACAACAAAATCAAGGATAAAAACCATGTGATTAGCTCAATAGATGCAGAAAAAGCATTTGACAAAATTCAACATCCCTTCATGATAAAGGCTCTCAGCAAATTAGGTATAGAAGGAAAGTATCTTACAAAATAAAAAACATCTAAAACAAACCCACCACCAATATCATCCTGAAGAACAGGAACAAGACAAGGATGCTCACTCTCACCACTCCTATTTAACACAGTATTGGAAGTACTAGCCAGAGCAATCAGGCAAGAGAAGAAATAAAAGGCATCCAGATTGGAAAAGACAACATAAAACTGTCCCTGTTTACAGATGACATGATCCTATATATATAGAAAAGCCTAAAGACTCTACCAAAAAACTCAGAGCTGATAAACAATTTCAGTAATGTTACAGAACACAAAATCAGAAGCATTTTTATATGTGGAAAAAGAAATCAAGAAAACAAGCCCATTTATAATAGTCACCCAAAAAATAAAATGCCTAGGAATAAAGCTAACCAAGGAGGTGAAAGATCTCTACAACAAGAACCACAAATCACTGCTGAAATTAAAGAGGACACAAAAAATTGGAAAGCCATTCCATACTCTTGGATTGGAAGAATTAACAGTGTGAAAATGTCCATACCACCCAAAGTGATCTACAGAATCAATTCAATCCCCATCAAAATACTAATGACATTCTTCACAGAAATAGAAAAAAAACAATCCTAATATTTATATGGAACATCAAAGACCCCGAATAGCCAAGGCAATCTTGAACAAAAAATTAAAATAAAATAAAACCAGAAGCATAACACTCCCTAACTTCAAATTATACTATAAATGTATAGTAACCAAAACAGCATGGTACTGGATAAAAACAATCAGACAAATGGAACAGAATACAGAACTCAGAAATCAAACCACATACTTACAGCCAACTGATCTTTGACAAAGGCACCAAGAACATACATTGGTGAGAAGACTGCCTCTTCAACAAATGATGCTGGTAAAACTGGACATCCATATGCAGAACAATTAAAATAGATCTATACATCTCTCCATATCCCAAAATCAATGCAAAATGGATTAAATATTTAAGTAAAAGACCAGAAATGATAAAACTCCTAAAAGAAAACATAGGGGAAACACTTCAAGAAGTAGGACTGGGGAAAGAACTTATGAATAAGACCCAAAAGCATAAGTAACAAAAGAAAAAATAAACAAATGAGATTACATCTAACAGAAAAGCTTCCATACAGCAAAGGAAACAATCAACAGAATGAAAGGACAATCTACAGATAGAGAAAGTATTTCCAAACTATACATCCAACAAGGGATTAATATCCAGAATATACAACAAACTCAAAACAACTTTCCAGTAAAAAAACAAAGAATCTGTTTTTAAAATGGGCAAAGGCCCCCACGGCTGCCACCACATATCCAGACCAGCAACAGAAGCCAGCCCAATGCCAGGGGATTTGGGGAGATGGGGTCTGTGAACCCTAGCCCTGCCCTTGCTGCGGCCACCACCACTACCCATCCAGGCCAGTGATAGAAGCCAGCCCAACATCAGGGGCTCAGGGAGCCCTGGGAGATGGGGACCATGGGCCCTAGCCCCACCCCTGCTGCCACCACTGCTGCACATCCAGACCAGAAACGGAGACAGCCTGATGTAGGGGGCATTGGGGGGACCAGGAGAGGGGGACTGAGACAGCTCCTACCCCTGCCCACAACCAGATCCTAGAAGATACTTATTAACCAAGTGTATTTCTTTGGGTGAGTGACTTATCTGCTCATGTCCTTCACCAAATTTCAGCTTTGATTTTCCTAATTCATTATTAAGAGTTCTTTAAGTAGAGAATAGAAGAATTGTTACCAGAGGCTGGGAGGGGTGGGGGTGGAGAGGAAGAAAAGGGGTGAACTACTGGGGACAAAACTATGCTGTCTGCCCTAAGTGAATCATTGTGTAAGATATGCATGTATTGAAGCAATACACTGTACCACACAAAAATAAATTTTTAAAAAGTAAATTTAAAAAAAAAATACATATATATATATATATATATGTGTATATATATATATATATATATATATATACATATATACAATAAAACCAAAAAAAAATGGGCAAAGGGGCTGAATAGATATTTTTCAAAGGAAGATAGACAAATGGCCAACAGATACATGAAAAATGCTCAATATTACTAATCATCAGGGAAATGCAAATCAAAATCTCATTAAGATATCATCTCACCTCAGTTAGACTGGCTATTATCAAAAAGACTGNATTAACAGTGTGAAAATGTCCATACCACCCAAAGTGATCTACAGAATCAATTCAATCCCCACCAAAATACTAATGACATTCTTCACAGAAATAGAAAAAAAACAATCCTAATATTTATATGGAACAACAAAGACCCCGAATAGCCAAGGCAATCTTGAACAAAAAAATAAAATAAAATAAAACCAGAAGCATAACACTCCCTAACTTCAAATTATACTATAAATGTATAGTAACCAAAACAGCATGGTACTGGATAAAAACAATCAGACAAATGGAACAGAATACAGAACTCAGAAATCAAACCACATACTTACAGCCAACTGATCTTTGACAAAGGCACCAAGAACATACATTGGTGAGAAGACTGCCTCTTCAACAAATGATGCTGGTAAAACTGGACATCCATATGCAGAACAATTAAAATAGATCTATACATCTCTCCATATCCCAAAATCAATGCAAAATGGATTAAATATTTAAGTAAAAGACCAGAAATGATAAAACTCCTAAAAGAAAACATAGGGGAAACACTTCAAGAAGTAGGACT
>NW_007738145.1:31857-37143 GCF_000696425.1 Galeopterus variegatus
GGGTAAGAGTGACATCCTTCTATGAAGGTTGAAATTCCTAATGTAGACTTTTGCCTGAATAGAGGCCTCTCCACCTGTTTCTGCATGGAGTTGGCCTGAGGAGCAACCAACAAACAGGAAACAATATAAATGTTGGAGTGAGCAGAACAGAAGCTATGTTGGGACCTAAAACTGCTTGGGCTGAAGGAGGCGGGGGATGGGGGGGGTTTTAAACAAAAGGCAGGGTTTTTTGTTTTTTTTTCCTCCTTTCTTCTCATCCCCTGACTCTCTTATCTTACTTGCAAAATAGAAAAACAAGACTGGGAAGCTAATCAGTGCTTCTTTGAGACCACAGGGTTTTGAGAAGTGATCAAGGTCAAATGTCTAGAAGCTGACCCTGTGCACAAGCCAAGTCAGCCAGAGCCCTGCAAAGCTGCACAGAAACTTTGCAAAGAAACTGATTCCACTCTGGAGCAAATCAAAGTACTGCAGGGCCCTGAGATACCAGCGAAGATGAGAACAGAAAGCAGACGAGTCCTTGGTGAGACCTTGCATCTGACTCCTTACATGGAGCCATCACAGTCCACGTCCCTTCTTTCCTGCTTTCACTTCCCACGTTCCATTCCCTCAATCCCCTTTTTAAAACCCCCTTAGTGAGTCTCAGTCTTTGAGATGGGATAGCCTAACATGTCATTCGGCTGAATACACTGCTTTCCTATAACACCAGCCATTTGACTTCTGAGTCATTTGTTTTCTTTCTTCCTCGAGGAGGTGGGCAGCCAGACTTGGGTTAGGTAACACAAGGTTTGCTCCAAACCAGGAATGTGACAGCAGATGAGGACCCAGGTCTCTGTGCCATGGAACAACACCACAACAGCAAGAGGAAGAGGGACCCTGATTTGAATCTCCCCCTCTCCACACCCTTGAGGCCTGGAGACAGCAATTAGGAGAGAAGGGCCCCTAAAGAGGGGCAGTGCCTGAGGCTGAGGTATAAAGAGGCTCCCTGGGGTCATGGTCTCTTGAGGTGGTGCCACCTTGTAGGCTTTTGGCCGTGGGGACTAGGACCCGAGCACATGTTTGTGGTCCCCAAACCTCATCCCTTTGGCCACCTGATTTCACTGCAGCTATAATGAACAGGTCCACATATGATGCCTCTGCACATACTCAAGTGCTGGAGTGAGCAGGACTGAAGCCAAGTTGGGTGAGCTATAGGCAAATTTTAAAAGGACAGTTTTTTTTCTTGGCATGCATTTCTCTGAGTTCCCTCTTTTCCCAAGGTTATTTGGTATTTTGAACTTTGGTTATGGGGCAAGATGACATTATTTACATAAATGTAAAGTCGTTTTCCAGCCAGCCTGAAGCTGCAGACTTGCACCTTCTATCCAGACACTGAGATAGCAGCAAGGATGGAAGCAGAAACCAGATGGAGCCTCGATGAGAATTCATAGCTGGCCCCTTGTATGTCCCTCTTCCCACCTGTTTTTCATTTCCCACGTTCCATTTCCTCAGCCCCCGCTTTAAAAACCCCTCAATAAATCTGAGTCTTTGAGATGGCTTTAGTCTGGCCATTCTCCTCCATGTTTACTGGAGGGATGGATTAGCCTGACATCTCTCCTCAGATCACCAGTATTCCTGAATAAAAGCTGACTTCCATTTTCACCAACATTTGACTCTTGAATTTTTGTTTTTGAAAAGGCGCAGGCAGCCAGACCTGTGCCCGATAACACAAAGGAATACTATAATCTCTCTTCTATTTGCCTCATGAGGAGGCCACCCACCTATGCAGGGGTAGCTGGGAACTATGGGGGAGGTGACAGTCCCATAACCAACCCTTAACCCTTAACCGGTAGAATCTATATGGGATGGAATTTAGTAGGTAAATGCCCCAGCTGTTCATCCATTCAGTGGGACAACCCTGAGGCACATTCTACATTTTCTCAGAGGGTCCCAAGTGTAATTGAGCCTTAGTTGCCCATAGCAGTAGCCAGTTAAATATCACATTGTGGAATATACTATAAAGCATATGTACTTCACAGGGCCTGGTTTTCCAAAGTCTTGCAGTTTCAAATATTGACCTTGAAAGGACAGGAAATTTTCCTCAGGCTATAAGTCTCTGTGGCAACATAAGAATTGTGGCACAGCAGGTTGCTGGCTGAAGGACAGACTAGTTACTGATTGTTATGTAAAGATACTGAGAAATTGCTATAAGGAGGAATATTTGCTAAGATCAAGCTTGTGTTGATAAGACCACTTAATTGCCTTACTGGAATGTCATCTGGCTTGTTTCACTGAAAGTTACCAGCCTATATTGTTAAACTATAACCCACCTTTGTTCTCTTCCTGTAACTTCCTGCTCTGGAAAACAAATGCAGAAAGAGAACCCCAATTTGGTGTTAATTTCCCAAGTGGAAGGGTTGGCTCTCACTTGAGCATCCCAGGGAGGTTAACCACTTTGGGGCCTCTCACTGCTCAGTAGAGATGGACTTTGAGTAATCCTTTGCATCTCCATCACCCAGGGGAAGTGGGGTGACAAATCCATGGGGGGCAAAGGAATGCAAAGCAACACAACCTAACAGTCCATCGACGCAGATGACTGGATAAGGAAAATTTGGTATATATACACAATGGAATACTACTCAACTATAAAAAAATGAAATTCTGCCATTCACAGCAACATGGATGAGCTTGGAGAAAATTATGTTAAGTGAAATATGCCAGGCGCAGAAAGAAAAATGCCACATGTCCTCACTCATAAGCAGGAGCTAAAGGAAGGAAGGAAGGAAGGAAGGAAGGAAGGAAGGAAGGAAGGAAGGAAAGAAGGAAGGACCACAAAAATACATTGAACTTTCAGAACAAGAGAACAGAGTTATTGCTTAGGGAGAATTTGGGTAAGGGACAAAAAGAATAATTATGATTTGTAACAATGAACATCCTAACAATGTTGATTTGGTCATCATATATTGTACACAAATACTTATAATCAGCACTGTACCCCCAAAATATGTATAATCAATTATGTTTCAATAAAAAAAAGATAGATGGGTACATAGGTAGGTAGATGGATGGACAGATGGTTGAACAGACAGAAAGATAGATTGATAGATGATAAATAAATGATTGATAGATAAATAATAGAGAAATGACTCATAGACAAGACAGATATAGAAGAATAGAAAGTTAGATTGATAAATAGAATGATAGATAAGATATAGATACATAAATAGATACATAGATAAACCTTTAAGAAAGGATTTGCTTGCTTTTTTCTTTCTCTCTCATTCTCTCCCTCCCTCCCTTCCTTTCTTTCTGTCCTTGCAGTGTGTGGATGGAAAAACTTTAAATGGTTATCTTCATTTGCCAGTCAAGTGACAGGTTTTAGCAAAAAGAAAAAAAGGTGGGTGAGTGGTGTTCATGAAATAACACAGCAATAGCAAGTAAACATGAAAAACATGTTCCTTCTCCTTCCAAGCCACCTACCAGATTCCCACTGGACTTAATAGTTTTTCAGTGTCTTAAACAAAAGTGGAGTATAAAACAGCAAGTTTGGAGCTGAAATAGTAACTTAACATGAGGTATATTTTCCACCGGTTTTATACCACGTCCCTCTCCTATAATCACTGAGTGAAAGGGTTAATTTTCAGCATTCTTTCCAACCTTACCAATAACCTTGGAAGTGTCACATTTTAAAATTTGTGCCACTGTGCACATGCAATGATATATAACGATTGCTTTATTCTGCATTCCCAGATAAAATGTTTGAGGCTGAGCATCTTTTCATTATTTATTAGCTATTGTGTTTCCTTCCTATCAATGGAATGTTCATATATTTTACACATTTTTCTGTTGAGTTGTTGATCTTTTTCTTACTGATTTGTAGTTTTTATTTAATGAATTCTGGATATTAATTCTCAGCCTTATGCATTGCAAATATTCTGCCTATATTCAGCTTGCCTTTGACTTTGTTTACTACATTTTTAGATAAACAGAAGGTTCCTGTTTTTAATTTAGTGAAGACAAACTTCTGAATATTTTCCTTCATAGTTTAGGCTTTTCATGTCATTAAAATAAATTCTTCACAGTTCTGATAAAATAATCTCCTATATTTTCTTCCATGTGTTTAAGATATTTGCTTTTCACATTTAGCCCATTTATCTATTCATAATTTATTTAATAGTGTACTCACCTTTTGCCCCTCTTTTTATGTACCCTGCCCACAAGTACATCCCAACACCCCATCCCCTAAATCCCAACTTCTTTATAGTTCAGTTCAGTTACCAATTCTTTTATGAAGCCATCCCTGACTGCTGCAATCTCAATGACTTTCCCTCCTCAGCCTCCTAAGACATTAATCATTGAATTTTATATTAATTTATGCCTATGCATGGTAGTGAATTAAGTATCTGCAGCATCCACTTAGATACTCTTAATGAGTAAAGAAGGCAGGAATCAAGGCTATAGGAAGTGGAGGGAATAAAATAGCAGCTGCTCAGCTCTAGCCAATTATTTCTATGTGGCATATAGGCCCAGAGTTTCCAGGTCTTTTTTTTTTTTTCCAAGAGAACCCAGGGATCTAAAATGTTTATGTGAAATATTCTGATATTTAAATACTGTCAGCCCACTTACAAATATTTTTAAAATATTATGTTGTGGGAGGGCAGAGTATCTCCTGGTCAGATTCAGTCACTCCACTTCCAATATCTAGCCTGTACTTTAATGGTTTCTAATCAATTAATTAGTTTAATTATTTGTCTCCTCAATTAAACCATAAACCCCTTAGGTACAAGAAACACTGACTCTGTAACCTCCACAGAAGCTGTCACAGGAATAAGCCTATGATAAATGTCCCATGAATGCTTGATTGACTACTGATTGACAGGAGACATCAATCTGCCTCCTGAGCCACAGTCCTCTCCACTATCATCACTGTCAGGTGCTGAGGAGATGACTGAAGTGGAGATGACCAAGACGGCTGCCGACCTAGTAAGTGTCATTCCAGCAAGTCCCACATTCATGGAAAAAACATCCTCCCAAAGCTGAGGCCATCCCTGCTTGAATGTCATGGCACATTCTGGGCAGTCTGCTAAGACACATTCAATCCAAAAGCTTTTGAGTACTGATGGTCTGCATTGTACAAAAAGCAGATGCTCCATTCTTATAAAGGCAAACACAGGGGTAGAGAAGGCCTCCAATTCCTTTGTCTTTTAGGAGAATAAAATCCTGACTCTGAGGATAGTCATGCATGACCACTGTTGTATTTTTATAGTCCTGGGTCACCAACCCCACACTATCACTTTCACTTACATCCTA
>NW_007738145.1:37404-46757 GCF_000696425.1 Galeopterus variegatus
AGGGGTAGAGAAGGCCTCCAATTCCTTTGTCTTTTAGGAGAATAAAATCCTGACTCTGAGGATAGTCATGCATGACCACTGTTGTATTTTTATAGTCCTGGGTCACCAACCCCACACTATCACTTTCACATACATCCTAAGGAACGATGCAAAGGTCCGTCTCTCTAGTGAAAGCAGGCTTTGACCAGGAACCACTCACTCAGATTCAAAACTTAAGTTTATCCCTGAGGATCCCTGGCTAAAGTGCTTAACCTCTCTGTCCCTCTGCTTCTCATCTGTACAGTGAGACTAGTCAGATTCTATCTCCAGCTCAGGGGAAAAAACAGTAGTGTTAGGGGTGGCAAAGGACACAGTCTCTCAAGTCAGACATGAATATGTACCTACTAGCTGAGTGACCCAGAGAAAGTTACTTAACTAACTACCCTCTCTGAAATAATAGAACTTAGCCCTTAGGTTGTTCGGAAGATCAAATGGCATTATACCTCTAAAGCCCGCTACAAATGGTAGGTTAGAGATCGTAGGTGTGAGAGAACTGGATAGACTGTAAGGTGTCATTATTACAGGTTCTTTGGTTCTGTTCTCCAGAGTTGTTCCTCCACACACACAAAGTGATGGTTTCACTGTTGTGTAATTGTTGTTTTTCCTTCCCCAAGACTGCAGGGTCATGTGAAGAAAAATTTCTCAGTAGGGTCTATTTCTCTCGAAAGCTAGTGTGTGCTCTTCTCTAAGGCAGCACAGCTTTCATCCTTGGGCAAAAGCAATTCTATGGAAAAGAAGCAAAAGACTACTCATAGCGCTTCAAGGTCTTGCACACGGAAAGTCTAAAAGTTACTAAGAGTGCATTTCTGAGTGTGTCTCTTTACTGCAGGGCATCTGAATGTACCTCGATGTGCTACTCCCTATCTCTGTGAGTATAGGTCTGATATGTCGGCTTCTGTGCATCTCTCTGTGTTTCTTGGGCTACATCCATACATGAGATTACTTGTGTGTGTTTCCTTTTGTGTATAACTTCATGTCTCTCCATGAAACTNTACATGAGATTACTTGTGTGTGTTTCCTTTTGTGTATAACTTCATGTCTCTCCATGAAACTTTATCTATGTGTGTGTGTGCATATGTCTCTGTATCCATACTGTGAATGTTGTAAATATGTCTGTGTGTGTGTCTATGTGCATTTTTTATGACATCCTAGAATTGTGTCTCTGTGTCTAGGTATATGTCTATGTGTGTGTCAGGAACCATAGTCTTGTAACCGTGGGTGTGTATGTGTGTGTGTGTGCATGTGTGCACGTACCTCTGTCTGTGATGTATGATTCTCTAATCAAGGATGTGTGTGTATCTGTATTCTCTCTGTGTTGTGTCTGTCAGTGAAACTTCTTTTCTGTATCCCATACCATATGAACCAAATGCATGTGTGTTTGTGTGACAAAGGACAGAACTGAGCAACTTCAATTTGGCCCATCAGTGCTTCTAAGTTACTATGTATTGTTGTCAAATCAGCCCTTGGAAAACACAGACCATTGTTTCTCCAGTCTGTCTGCAGAGGTTCTGGGGAGCTTTAAAAAACAACTGATGCCTAAACTACACTAGCAGATATTATAATTGCCATTGATTGCTTTGCAGGGAGTTCAGATAGGAGAGCTTTGGAAGCATCCCAGGCTATCTAACATGCAGCCCTGATTGAGAACAACCATACCAGGTAAGTGGATGGGCCTCTGCCATTCTCCCCGGAAAGCTGAAAACTGCTTTCCTTACTAGTGACATCAATAGTATCAGTGGAAGAGTGAGGGAGCTTTGAATAAATTACCCAGTGTAGAAAAGGGCAGACCCCCCACTTTCTTACTGAGGAGGGAGATGTCCCACCCGACTGGACCCTGTGAGTCAACCCTCTCCCAATTAACCAGTGAGAACAACTGAGGAAAAACTCTCCTCCAAGCCCAATCCCTCTTTCATTCTAGAAGACATTATTTTCCTTCTACATACATATATATATATATATATATATATATATATATATGTCAAAACTCTCCTCCAAGCCCAATCCCTCTTTCATTCTAGAAGACATTATTTTCCTTCTACATATATATATATATATATATATATATATATATATGTCTAATTAAAAAGATGTAATGCTACCTTAATTTCCATATAAACTCATCACATTTACTGCAAGTGTGTGTTTGGCAAAACAAAGGAAGATTTATTAGTATAATAAACCAAGTGCTTCCTAAAAATTTAAATGCAGTTTTTGAGGATTTTTTTTACCAAGGAAGAAAATTAAAAGAAGAATCTAGAACAGGACAAAAACCTCTCATCTGTGCAAGTGGAGATCTCAAGATGAAAATGAAAAAGAACCCAAAATAAGGGAGAGAAAGAAATAAACCTTCAGATGCTTCGACCCTGGAAAGCAAGGCCACCCCCTCCCATAAGAGGCTTTTGTGCAAATTAGGAAAAACTCCCCTTCCGCAGGGTTAAGCCCCACTCACCTTCAGAACAGGGTACCTTCTGAGTTAACAGCCTGAATAACCGCAGGTGAGAGCCCTGTAGGAAGGTTCTATGGAGGGGCAGGCTATTCTGCCTCTTGCAACTCCTGCCTCTAGAGAAGTATCCAAGAATCTGAGGATCTTCCATCCATGAAGATTCATTCAGGTGAGTAGACAGACTCATATTTAGGCAAGAGAAAAGGAAGATTCTCAAGTAGGCCTTAGGAAGCACTACTGCAGCTAGCAGTCTACCTGGAAATCAGCAGGTTTTCACTGAATATTTGTTGAATGAATGATTGAGTGAACGAATTGCTTTTTAGCAAACGATGGGCCTGAGCAGGCAATTCAGGGGGCTCTGTCAGCCAGTTAAAGGAAACACGAAAGAGTTACTGAAATCAGCTTCAGGCATCACCAACTTTCTCACCAGGGGAATCTTCCTCTGCAGCAAAGTACTTGTGGAAAAGGTTCAAAGAGAAGTATATGCTGATGTCCATCCCAGTAAGAGAAATGTGAAGAAAATAAACAACACGTTATATATCCTGAGCCCACAATTTTATTTTTATTTTTTTCTTATTTTATTTTTTAATTTATCAATATACAGTGTAGTTGCTTTTCATGTCCCATTACCAATTCCTCCTTTCCCCCTCTCATCATCATATCTGTTCACTTAACAAGTTCAAGGAATTATTGTGATTGTTGTGTCTTCCCCACAGCCCCCCCATTTATTTGTTTGTATATTTATTTACTTATTTTTATTAGCTCCCACATATAAGTGAGAACATGCGGTATTTCTCTCTCTGTGTCTGGCTTATTTCACTTAATATAATTTTCTCTAAGTCCATCCATGTTGCTGTGAATGGTAGGATTTCATTCTTTTTTACAGAAGAGTAGTATTCCATTGTGTAGATATACCACATTGAGCCCACAATTTTTTAAAGAAAGAAAGGATTACCTGGAGAAGTTTAAGACAGGAAAGATGGAAGACTCAAGAATTTTAGAGCAGGAATTGACCCAGGAGACTGTCCAGGAGCCCTCTCATTTTATAGTTGAAAAACTGGTGCCCAAAGACGTGAAGCCAGGCATCCAGTCCCCCAGGCAATGGCTGATAAACTTTAATAAAGAACTTCACCTGCTGCTCTTTCCACACTCTCGGGCTGCTTTTCCTCCCTCCAGAATGGCATGAGCAAGCCTGTTTGGAGGTACAGAGAAAAACGTTTTGATTTCATTAACTAGTGTACAGAATCATAGCTCTGGAGTTTCTGCTTCCCTAATTCACCCAAACTTTTTAATAAAATGATCAAAATCTCTTTTCCTTTGGGAATTAGGAAGGACTCCCCTTCCCTCCAGCCTCACTATTTAAACATGGAGAAATGGTTACAAGCACAGCACAAACCACAAACGTTCTCATCAGCAAAGGAGTTTGAGACAGCCCCATTATCGGTTACCCTCTGACTGAGAGTGACAGGCCCCCCGGGGAAGTGGCGTTGTGCCGCTGCCCTGCCTGTATACTCTGATGAAATTTTGGAAGTAGAAAAAATATACATCAAACATTTTGCTCTGTAGGACGTCCCCCCAAAACTTTGCAGGTATAATCCCAAAGGTTATGCAATAGGTGTTTTTTAAATCAGTCATCATTTGAAGGTGTTCAAGCAAACTGCCAAATTGCTCCTGCTATCAAGTAGATTCAACAGTCTTTTATTTGCCCCAGAATTCTGATTATCTATGACACGCCATACCCCACCCCCGCCTCCTGCAAATACTTGTGGCTGCCCCCTTGAAAGCAACAGGCTGCCACCTACTGGTGACAAATCAGCTCTCAGAAACCACAAAGTTGGCTTGTAAGACTCTTGAGATGAAGGAAAGACAACATCAGGTTAAAACTTGGCAGTTCTTAAAAGATGATAATCAGAAAGTGACCATTAAAGAAATGTTACCAAGATTTAGTTTCCTACGGTGGAAAAAAGAAAATATATAAGAAAAGAAAAGAGAACATCGGGGCAATGCTTAAAAGGGAAAAAATTTTTCCTTGGTGATTCCACCACTCTGAATTTAGCACTTGCAGGCACAGCATGCTTCTGCATTTCCTTTTCCCAAGAAGAATAAAAATCTCAGAAGTGAAAGACTTTGTTGCAATCATACCTCTTGAATGCTGCCTCCCATCACAACCCCAACAAGCAGCTGCCTAGTCTGTTGAAATAGGTCTAGTGATTTTGTGACTGCACTTAGAAGTTCAGCCCATGCTTACACATCTACCTAGAGAACAGAAAAATCAGTGGAAATCCCAATCAGTAAACAAAATAAGGAAGGAATGTTATTATCAATAGTAACCAGATTAGCACAAATTAAAACATCAAGGAACTATTTTTCACCCAGGAAGTTAGTAGAAATATTTCTCATTGATAATACACCCCACACACATACATAATGATGCAATAAAATTAGCATTTCCATACACTGCTGGCAGCAGTATAAATTGTTACTACTTTGCAGGTAAGCATGACATCCAGATTCACACTCTGATCCAGTGGACATGTTTATAATTTTTATTTGAAAAAATACAAGGGAAAAACAATTATATACACAAATATATCCTTTGCAGGTTTGTTTTGAAATGACCTCCGGTTTTAACAGGAGAATTGCTATATCTATCATTATACACTGACAATTAAGTGTTATCCAGAAATTCTAAATGATGGTCAGAGATATGTAACATTACGGAGTATGCTTATAATATAATGTTTAATCAAAAGAACGGGATACTGTATCATCTGGGGTTTTCCCTCTAAGCACTAGGAGCCCACTCTGGTTAATTTCACCACAAAAGAAATTTATTAAAAGCAACAGTAAGTAATTCACTGAGACCTAGAAAACCAGAGTGGGTACTACCCACCTGGAATGTCACAGAGTGGTCCAGGGAAGACACTGTGGCTGCTGTTGTCAAGACACAGACCCCTCAGCCTATACGACCCGCACTAGAGTCTATGGTCACCAGCATCACTGCCTCCGGAACCTGAATGGAGCTGTCCCCTGAACATCACTGTCTCCAGTGCAGTTCCTGTGAGAACCTGGCATTTGCAAATGCCATAGTGGGAGGAAGATCTCCCAAAGATTTTTACCAAAAAAAGATTTAAATGCTGAATGACTAAGAAATAATAATAAATTTCCACCAGATACAAACAAACAGTAAATTATACTGTGATTTTTATAATCAGTAACAACTATTTACATTAGGGAAGGACTGAAAGAGACCAAATTAACATGTTAAGTTTGGGTGATTTTTTCCCTTTTTTCCTAATGTTCCAAATTTCTGAATTAAATGTCCTATTAAAACAAAAAATATTTGTATTAGTTTCCTGGGACTACTGTAAGATATTGCCACCAACTAGGTTGTAAAACAACAGAAATTTATTCTCTCACAGTTCTGGGAGCCAGAAGTCTGAAATCAAGGTGTCAGCAAGGGCCATGCTCTCCCTGAATGTTCTGGAAAAGAATCCTTTGTGCCTCTTTCTAGCTTCTAGTGGTTGCCAGCAATCTTTGGTGTTCCTTGGCTCACAGCTGCACCATTTTACATATGTTAATTTAATTACATGTGCAAAGACCCTATTTCCAAATAAGGTCACCGTGACAGGTCCCAGATCGACATGAATTTTAGGGAGACACTATTCAACCCAGTACAGTATTCTAGGAGTTTCTTCCTTTTGTTGAGACAAAGATCAAGTATCTGCTGCCAGGGACTGTCCTATATTTCCTTGGAATCTAAATATGCCTTCTGTTATGTCACCTAGCATAAGGTTCAGTACATATTGGCATTTAATGAACACGATGAATGACAGAGAGAAAAAATATCAGAGATGAAGGGAAAATGCAGAAATTAAAAATAGATAAGTGAATGAATCATTCTACATGGAGCTAATTTTAAAATCTCCTACAACCCCAGAGACAATTTTTCAACCTCTTCGTAATCCATTTCAACGTCATCATCTATTAAAGAACCTGACAAAATCACATCTGCCTATCCTTCTCACGAGTATCACAATAACGACCGCTTCCCAAACAGAACCACAATAAAATAACGGTAAAAACTATGATAACAGTAATCACCCATGAGGGTGAGCTGAAGCCCTTCAACTCAAGGGCAAAGTAACATTAAGCAAAGCCGTGAAATGGAGAGAGAATTTCCTTGATTTCATTGATAGGTGCTCTTTATGTTTTGAAAAGATAAGTAGGTGGGTAGGAGCATAAGTAAGGTAAGAAAAGTGGGCTGACAAAGTAAATAATCTCGGAGCATAGAATGGGTGGGGAAGGTAAGTATGTAGGTGAATAGTTGTGTAGGTTAGTTAAGTTGGATATTAGGGAGGTAGATAAAATTTACCTGTGGACCTGTTTGCATTTTCCCATATTTTTTTCCAAGTTTCTTAAACTTGCAGACCACAATATGGTGAGAAAAAAAACACAAAATCAGAAGGGGTTGCAATGAGACAGGTTGAGGTTTGGGAATCTAATAATTTAATCTGAGGTTAAATTATTAGAAGGCAGAAAGGAGAACACCAGCTGCTGCGTACTAACAGATCATAAATTGAAAGCATTTAAAATAGCATGCCCTTATCACAGGGCGCATTCCAGTTATGCATTCTCAAACTCCTTAATTACCCGTCACTGAGTGATTCCTTGCAGATTCCTTGCAGATTCCCCTACCCCCAGGGAACCTGAATTCCAGACCTTGGGAGCCTTTTGCCAGTGGGGCAGCCCAGCTGTGTAGGAACAGAGCTCAGCAGCAATGAGAAAAAAGGGCAGACCTCTATCAACTCAAATGATGAGCTCCTCAAAGACTCTGAGTGACCTCATTTTTGCTAATAAAATTCTATTTGAGATGCTCCTGGGAAGCTCACAGTTTAACCCAATAGTCATTACTTTTGCACAGCAAGTAACAGTCCTAATTTATTAACAGTTTATGACTTATTTTTTAATAAATGCAAGCCCACTCAGGTATCACTGAGGAACGTGGGGATATATTCATATAAGTCCTCATCCTGCTTGGCCAACTCATGAGAAGGAAAAAGTAATTTAAAATAGGCCACGATATTAGTTTTGCAATCAATATAAAGTTATCAGCATATTCAGATGCAGCACAAAACATTCTCAGATAGGTCCTTGCTTCCCTGGAACTACTCACTGTCTCAAGAGCAACAATGGAGAAAGAAAATAGGATGAAGGCACATAAGAATAAAGTATGAGGGGACTTCGAAAAGTTTGTGAAAAAATAAAATTCAAACACAAAAATAAAAAATATAAACTTTATTTCTCAATGTAAGCTCCATCAAGTTCAAGACACTTTGTAAGCAATGATACCAGCCATTTAGTCCATTCCTAAGGAACTGAGGGTCCTGGACATTTAACCAGGTAAATGCAGTCTTTTTCACATTATTAATTGAAGAAAAATGGGTGCCCCTTCAAGAGTTTTTAAGATTTGGAAACAAAAACAAGTGAGAATGAGCCAAATCAGAACTGTAAGGTAGAGGCCTAATGATTTCCCAGTTCTTGTAAAATTGCCCTTGTTTTTTTTTTTGTTTTTAACTTTTTTTTAATTGCAGCTGGCTAGTTCGGGGATCAAACCTTGGACCTTGACATCAGCTCCATGCTCTAACCAAGCTAACCAGCCTGATAGCCCTTGTTTGATGAGAGGATTGAGCAGGAGCATTGTCAGGGTGGAGAAGGACTCTCTGGTGAAGCTTCCCTGGGTGTTTTTCTGCTAAAGTTTCGGCTAACTCTCTCAAAGCATTCTCATAACAAGCAGATGTTATTGTTCTTTGGTCCTCCAGACTGTCAACAAGCAAAATGTCTTGAGCCTCCCAAAAACACTGTTGCCATGACCTTTGCTCTCAACTGGTCCATTTTTGCTTTGGACCACGTCCATCTCTTGGTAACCATGGCTTTGATCATGCTTTGTCTCCAGGATCATACTGGTAAAGCCATGTTTCAACTCCTATTACAATTCATCAAAGAAATGCTTCAGGGTCTTGGTCCCACTTGTTTAAAATTGCCATTGAAAGGTCTACAACTGATCTGGGAGCAACAGCTTTGGCACACATCAAGTGGAAAGTTTGCTCAACTTTTTCAGTCAAAATTGTGTAAACTGAACCAATAGATATGTCTGTGCTGCTGGCTATTGTTCTGCTGTTAACCGGTGGTCCTCTTCAATTAGGGCATGAACAAGATTGATTTTTGACCTTGCAAATTGATGTAGATGGTATGCTGCCATGGGCTTCATCTTCAATATCATCTTGTCCCTTCTTCAAGTGAGTTATCCATTATGCATTGAGTTGAATGTCCTACCAAAACTTAGTTTCCATTGTGATAGTGTAAAGAGGATGGGAAGTTCTATTATGGTAATTGAAAGGTGGGGCCTTGACGAGATGATGGGATTGTAGGACCATGCCATAGTGAATGGACTAAAAATGGTGGTCAGGGATGTGGTTCTGAAGACTTTAAAAGGAGAACACAGAGATTAGTCTCTCTCTGCTCTGTCATTTTCTGTCATATGAGGCCCCTGCATTGATATAAAGCCATCACCAAAGAAAACCCTCACCAGATGAGTTTCCTGGACTTTGGGCTTTTCAGCCTCTGAAACCATAAGCAATAAATTTCATTCTCTTATGAAGTACCCAGTTCCAAGTATTTTGTTATAAACAACAGAAATAGACTGATATACATTTGTAAACTCCTAATTGGGAATTAGGATGTGCTCAACAGCAAGTTAATTTTTTTAAAGTTTATTAACAGGATCTTAAATAATAAAGACATTCATTTGTTCTTTAGCAAGGAGTTTGAAGATAAGCCATTCAGTGCCACAGCTCAATAATATCTTCAA
>NW_007738146.1:0-31255 GCF_000696425.1 Galeopterus variegatus
ACGGACACTGTGGGCATTCCTGTGGCCCCGGTCAAGGACCTCCCTGGGCCTCCCACCTTCCCGCCCATATTGCAGCCCCCTGTGTGGTTGAGTTATCTACCACACCAGGGCGTGTGCCCCCCGGGTGAGGATCCCACAGCACACAGTTCCTCTTTGAATCCCCCCGGCGTGAGCCGGCTTGGCGCCCTCAGGCCGTCAGCTCTCCGGCAGGAATCAAGCGGGCTCGGGGCACCCCGGTCACCCCTCTCCAAACCAGAAATCAGTCTGGGGTTTTTCCAAACTGAAGGCCACAGAGATGGTATCTGCCTCCCGGAAGCAGGGAGTTTACCTGGGGCCGAAGCCCCAGGTGTGGTGGAGTGACAGTCTGGCCGGGATCCTCTTCCCTGCCCTCCCGATGCTGGCCGGGGGCTCCCCACGCCACCAGCCCCACAAGAGATCCACGGGTGGAGTGGGATTGGTGGCCGGTCCACAGGCCCTGGAGGGCCCCGCGCTGAGGCACACAAGTGGCACGGCTCAGTGAGGAGCCGCGCCATGCGAAGATGGCTGGCTTGCCCGATCTGAGCCGGCTGTCTCCACCCCCACTGGAGAAAATGGAGGCAGCGCTGATGAAGGCGCCTAGCCTGGTGTGGTAAGTGGGGGCCAGGTGGGCCTTTGCCCCCCAAGCGGGGCTGGGCTGGGGGTCACTCACAAAGCTCCCAGAGCTGGGCTGGTCCCGTGCCTTCCTCTCTGTCTCTGTGTTGCCGCTGCCGTCTTTCCTGGCCTTTGTTATTCTGCCTTTTTAATTATGCTAGTCTAACTGGAGTGAGATGATATATCAGTGTGGTTTTGATTTGCATTTCCATGATGCTTAGTTATGTTGAGCATTTTTTCATGTGTCTGTTAGCCATTTGTATGTCTTCCTTTGAGAAATGCCTGTTCATCTCCTTTGCCCATTTCTTGTTTTTTTACTGTTGAATTCATTGTTTATTCTGGGTGTTAATCCCTTGTCAGATGCACAGTTTGCAAATATTTTCTCCCATTCTGTAAGTTGTCTTTTCACTGTTAATTGTTTCTTTTGATGTGCAGAAGCTTTTTAGTTTGATATAATCCAATTTGTTCATTTTTTTCTTTTGTTGCCTGTGCTTTTGGGGTACTATTCACAAAGTCTTTTCTCATTTCTTCTTCCTGAAGTGTTTCCTCTATGTTTTCTTTTAGGAGTTTTATAGTTTCAGGTCTCGTATTTAAGTCTTTAATCCATTTTGAGTTGATTTTGGTATATGACCAGAGGTATGGGTCTACTTTCATTCTTCTACATATGGATGTCCAGTTTTCCCAACACCATTTATTGAAGAGGCTGTCCTTTCCCCAATGTATGTTCTTGGTGCCTTTGTCAAAGATTCATTGGTTGTGAGTATGTGGGTTGATTTCTGGGTTCTCTATTCTGTTCCTTTGGTCCAAGCATCTGTTTTTATGCCAGTACATGCTGTTTTGGTTACCATAGCTTTGTAGTATAATTTGTACTCAGGTAGTGTAATGCCTCTGGTTTTATTATTTTTGCTCAGGATTGCTTTGGCTATTTGGGGTCTTTTGTTCTTTTATACAAATGTTACGATTGTCTTTTCTATTTCTGTGAAGAATGTCATTGGTATTTTGAGGGGGGTTGCATTGAATCTGTAGATTGCTTTGGGTAATATGGACTCTTTCACAAGGTTAATTCTTCTAATCTAAGAGCATAGAATGTCTTTCCATTTTTTTGTATCCTCTTTAATTTCCTTCAACAGTGATTTGTAGATCTTCTTGTAGAGAGATATTTCACCTCCTTGGTTAAATTGTTATAGGCCTAGAGACCCAGGGAGACAGAATGGTCTCAGGGAACAGGCCTGAGCAATGGTCTAGAGACCCAGGGAGACAGATTTAACCCTCCTTGGCTAAATCGTTACAGGCCTAGAGACCCAGGGAGACAGAATGGTCTTAGGGAACAGGCCTCTAGCACCAGCACCCCACCTACTTGGGCTACTCCATCTATGGCTAAATTGACCCCAGAAGTGGCTGGACTGCAGCTTTAGAAGATACAGGCAGGAAGCCTTGGTGAGATCCACATGATGTTAGATCTGCAGGCTCACAGAATGCCAGAGCTATGAAGGCTTGAGAGCTTCCACCTAGATTTCAAAGGATGTATGGAAAAGCCTAGGGACCCAGGAGGAAGACATCTGTCACAGGGGCAGAATCACTGAAGACAGCCTTTGCTAGAGCAATGCCAAGTGGAAACGTGGGGTTGGAGTTGTGCAGAGAAACCCCATCAGTGCCATGCCTAGTGGAACCATGAGAGCAGGACCACCATGGAAACCCTAGACCTGTAGAGCTACCAGCATGCAACACCAGCCTGAGAGAGCTAAAGCATCACCTGATACCAGGAAAGCCATTGAAGTGGAGCTGCCTGAGGACTTGAGGACCCAACCCCCACACCAGTGTGCAGAGGACACCAAACATGGAGTCAAGGTACATGACTTACCAGCCTTAAGATTTGATGCCTGCCCTGCTGGGTTTTGGACTTGTTTGGGATCTGTTACACATTTCTTTTGGCCTATTTCTCCCTTTTCAAATGGGAATATGTACTTTGTCTCACCATTGTATCTCGGAAGTAGATAACTTGTTTTGATTTCACAGATGAGACCTTGAGACTTTGGACTTTTAAGTTGAAACAAGTTAAGATTTGGGACATGGAATAAATGTATTTACCTGTGAGAAGGCCATGAACTTCGGAGGCCAGGGGCAGAATGCTATGGATTAATTGAATTGTGAACCCCAAAGTTCATGTACTAAAGCTTAATTCCCACTGTAACTGTTGAGGGTGGGAAATCCTATTATGGTAATTGAGAGGTGGGGCCTTCAAGAGGTGATTAGATTGTAGGACCATGCTGTAATGAGTGGATTAATAATTATGGTCAGGGAGTGGTTCTGAGGGCATTAAAAGGAGAGCATGTGAGAGTCTCTCTGCTCTATCCCTTTCTGTCATGTGAGAACCCTGCATTGCTGTAAAGCCACCAACAAGGAAGACCCTTACCAGATGTGTTCCCTGGATTTTGGACTTCCTAGCTTCTGAAACCATAGCAATAAATTTTATTTTCTTATAAATCACCCAATTCTAGATATTTTGTTATAAGAACAGGAATGGGCTAATACAGTAGTAGTGTAGTCTCTGTGTCACTACTTTGGCCATATTCAGTGTTGGAATTGCATGCGAGTGCTTCTATGGCCTAGGCACTGGGGCACTTAGTGATTCCTTTGTGAAATTAGTGACACTGTGTCAGTTTATTGAGGACATGGCTGAGCTCTCAAGTCTTGGGAGAAGAGCTTGGGTGCCCTTTCGCTTTTGGGCTGTGGTGGGTGACTCTGGGCAGGCTTGTTGGCACACTGGTTTGTGTTCTGTGACCCTGATGGGTGCACTGGGGTATACTGGAGCTCCTCGGTTATATGGGTGACCTGGATAGGGTTTCTCTTTCCTCTTTCCTACTGACAGGATCCTCCTGGTTCCTTGCTTCCCCCAGTTGGGGCATGGGTTGATGGTGACTGGGAATTTCTCTTCCTACTCTATTTGAGTATCTTGGCTTTCTATACTCTGGGGGCGTTCCACGTGTGTCTCTCTCCAGATTTTCAGTCATGTGGACTGTGCACGTATGCCCCACCCCTAGGTGTGCTACTGCATATGGCAGCACAATTCCCCCTGTGGGTTGGGCCACTGGGTCACAGGTCTGCAGTCGCTCACTCTTTCCCCAGGCTCTGCTGGTGACTCTCCTTCTGTCAGTGCAGTCCAGTAGTTGGTGGGTCATGCACATGGCAGTGGTGGCTGCTGCTGTGAAGGCAAGCCACACTTTCATCAGCAGTGGCTGTGGCTGTGGTGGACCACCCATACAGTAGTGGTGTCTGAGGCAGCAGCAGCAGGGGCTGCCCTCAGCTCCTGAGGTCTCTGCTTTCCTGCCATCTGTCAGGCAGAAGCTGCCCTCAGCTCCTGAGATCCTTGCATACTACTGTTTGTCAGGTGGAGGCTACTCTTGGCTTCTGAGTTCCCTGTGTGTGCTCCTGCCCTCTGTCAGGAGGGGGCTGCCCACATCTGCTGAGGTCCTCGAGTGCATTTCTGCATGCTGTCAGGTGGGGGCTCTTTAATTTTTTCAACATATTTTAAATGGCTGATTTAAAGTCTTTGTCCAGTAAGTCTAATAGCTGGATTCCTCAGGAATATTTTATTTTTTCTTTTTTAACATTACAAATTTCATCAACTTATTTATTTTAAAACAGACATTAATTAAAACACATAATGTATGTGTATGTAAATATCTATATTTGTGTTTATGTAGTGGTATTAATTAGAATGCTAACAAGACTCATTAGTCATTGAAATCATGTGCTATAGAAATTTACAAATTTGGATGAAAAATGAATAAGCAGTAGCATAACACATAACCCAATTTATTTTTAGATTTATGAATATCTATCTATCTATCTATCTATCTATCTATCTATCTATCTATCTAATGTTTCAGATGGCTCAAGGATCTTACCTGCAGTCTCCATTACAAATATTTGATAATTTTATTACTCAGATTGAACCATTCCCAACATATCTGTAAAACTGATTTAAAATTGTTTTTTATTTTTTATTTTTATTTTTTTCCCCTTTTTGTCTTTTTTCGTGACCGGCAATGGGATTGCAACCCTCGGTGTTGCATCCGCACCTCGCTCAGCCAGTGAGCGGGAACCGGTCTGTATGTGGGATCCGAACCCTCGGCGGGAGCGCCGCCACGCTTCCCAAGCGGCGCACTGTAGCAGTTCACCACCGGGCCGGCCCTAAAATTGTTTTTTACTTTGAGTATTTTACCCACTTAAAACAAACAGTATCACTTTCAACAATCTAAGTTGATTTATTTGCTTATTCAGGTACTATCTTTCTTTTTTTTTTTAAATTTTGGTACAAACACTTAACTTGAGATCTACCCTGTTAACAAATTTTTAAGAGTGTCATATAGTATTGTTAAGTATAGGCACAATGCTGTGTAGCAGATCTCTAGACCTATTCCTCTTATATAACTGAAACTTTATTATAACTGTTGACCAGCCACCCCCATTTTCTCCTCATGTCAACCACCATTTACGCTGTTTCTATTATTGCTTTCTATCCTGTGTATGGACCATACTTTCTTGTTTCTTTGCATGTCTAGTAATATTTTGCTGAAAACTGGACATTTTAAGTAATATAATGTGACAATTTTGGAAATCAAATTCTCCCCCCTCCCAAGAAGATGTTGTTGTTGCTGTTTGTGGTAACTGTTGTTGTTTAGTAATTGTGATGATTAATTTTGTGTGTCAGCTTGATTGGGCTTAAGGGATGCCTGATAGCTTGTAAAATGTTATTTCTGAATGTGTCCGTGAGGGTGTTTCTGGAAGAGATTAGCATTTAAATTAGTAAATTGGGTAAAGATCAGCCTTACCGATGTGGATAGGCATCATCCAATTCATTGAGTGCCCAAACAGAACAAAAAAGCAGAAGAACGGCAAATTGACTTTCTCTGCTTGAAGTGGGACTTCATCTTTTGCCTCTGGACATGGGCACTTAAGTTTTCAGACCTTTAGACTCTGAGACTTACACCATTGACTTCCCTGGTTCTCAGGCCATTGGAACTACACCATCAGCTTTCCTATGCCCCCAGTTTGCAGACAGCAAATCATAGGACTTCTCTGTTTCCATAATCATGTGAGCCAGCTCCTCATAATAAATTTATTTCTGTATATCTCTATATATCCTATTGCTTCTGTTTCTCTGGAGCACCTTGACTAATACAGATTTTGGTACTGAGAGTGGTTCTAGAGGAACATAATTTTTAGTTTGAGTTTCCTGAAGTGGTTCTGGGATTTCTGGAATTGACTCTATAATATGATAGGAATTAAGGATGTTAATGACTATTTTCGGTAGTAAAGAGAGCAGGGATAGTCCGAGGCATGAACTGCTTATAAAGATATGAAAAATATCTGCACTAGATACTCCTAATCAACCATCTATAAGAAGCAAGGAGTTAAGTAACTTTGTATATAATACTTTTGAACATTTTTGGGAAACTAAGGAATATAAAGACATTGGTTGATTGCTCCTAATATTGCTGAACAAATCATTATAAGAAAATGATTCAAATTCACAGCTCAGGGCCGGCCCGGTGGTGCACTGGAGAGTGTGCCGCTTGGGAGTGCAGAGGCGCTCCCGCCGAGGGTTTGGATCCCATGTGGAGACCGGTTCCCGCTCACTGGCTGAGCATGGTGCGGGCGCAACACCGAGGGTTGCGATCCCGTTACCGGTCAGTAAAAAAAAAAAGACAAAAAGGAAAAAAAAAAACCAGATTCACAGCTCAAATGCCACATAAGTGACCTAAGAGCTTTTATGCGTGCCTGTAGAAGTCCTTTATTTCCTACAGCCTCAGGACTGAAATTGCTGCAAATCAAACACAGAACCTCATCTTATGATTGGCTGAATTACAATGCAAGTTGAGCTCTTGGCCCTGCAGGGTGTTCTGTAAGTAGGATTCTGTAAGTAGGATGGGGATGTGTAGGAAGACCCTGAGGAAGCTGGAGACTTTGAGACCCTAACCTCTAATGAGTCTTCTTTGCCAGTGGAAAAGGTTTTACCACCACCAGAGAAATTGGCCTCCCCATCCCCAACAAAAGTGGTCTCCCCAACTTTAGTAGAAGTGGTCATTCCATCATTAGTGGCAGCTAATCTCTGCCCCTAGGGCTTACAGACTCTCCACTCACACTAGTATCTTTCCAAACTCCCTTTGAAGGGATTAACCCTGCCTTGCCTGAGGAAATTGTAATGGACTCCCCTGAGGCAATTGCCATACCAAACCATGCTGATTCTCCTCAGGACCCACCCCCACCACCCTCCTTTGCTTCTAGACCTATAATTAGACTCAAGTCCAGGCACGCCCTTAAAGGTGAGCTATAGTGTGTGACTCATGAGGAGGTATTCCACACTTAAAAAAAAAAACTACTTGAGTTTTCTTATTTATAACATGTCTGGGAATGGATTCTAAGGGTCTGGGATAATGGCGGAAGGAACAAAAAGTTGGATCAGGCCATATTTATTGACATGGGCTCACTAAGTAGAGATTCTGCATTTAATGTTATAGCCCGGGGAGTTGGTAAGGGCTCCAACAGTTTGTTTTGTTGGTTGGCAGAAGCATGAACCAAAAGGTGACCCACAGTCAGAAAATTGGAAATGCTGTGCCTGACTTGGTTTAAAATGTAGAGGAAGGGATTCAAAAGTTTAAAGAGACTGGAATATCAGATGGAATTTTTCATTTAAAATCTACTCACCCACACAGGGAAGGTCCAGAAGACATACCTTTCACCAATATTATGAGAAATAAATTTGTGAGGGCAGCTGCAGCATCCCTGAGGAGCTCTGTGATTGCTCTTTTCTGTAGGCCAGACCTCACAGTGGGAACTGCAGTCACTGAATTGAGAAACCTAAATGCAATGGGAGTAATTGGATCCTGGAGTGGTGGAGACCAAGTGGCATTACTCAACCACCAAAGGCAAGGTGTGCGTGATTACTGTAATGGACAGCAGAGCCGTAGCAGCAATCGAAATAGCCTGACTTGTGCAGACCTATGGTTTTGTCTAGTTAATCGTGGTGTTCTTAGAAGTGAAATAGAAAGGTAGTCTACTAAATTCTTACTTGATCTGTTCTAAGCAGAAAAGCTCTAGGACAAGTGAACGAAAGTCTAACTCAAGTCATAAAAACAGAAAGCCACAACACCTCAATCAATTTCCAGACTTCAGTCAGCTTACAGACCCAGAACCCCTCTTATGAAGGGGAGGTTGTATCCCCTTGAGGAAGGACCCTGGTACACTACTGAAAATTTATTTCTAATATTAAAATTTATTATTAATTTCTCTCCTGTCTTTCCGCAAAGGAACTTACAAGCTTTTATGAGAGTAGCTGTACATTGGGGAAGAGAAATAATCAGAATTTCGTGGACACTGGTTCTGAACTGACAATACATCTAGGAGACCTAAAATGTCACTGTGGCCCACCAGCCAGAGTAGGGGCTTATTGAGGTCTACTCATCAGTAGAGTTTTAACAGTGGGCCCCTGAACCCATCTGTGGTTATTTGCCCAGTTCTGAAATATGTAATTGGAAAAGACATTAGCAGCTGGTAGAATTCCCATATTGGTTCCCTGACCTGTGGAGTGACAGCTAATATGCTGGGAAAGACCAAGTGGAAGCCAGTAGAATGGCTTCATCTAGGAAAATAGTGAACCAAAAGCAATACCACATTTATGGAGGGATTTCAGAGATTGTATCACTATCAAGGACTTCAAAAACATAGGGCTGGTGATTTCCACCACATCGCCATATAACTCCCCCCTCTTTGGCCTATGCAGAAGACAGATCGATCCTTTAGAATGACAGTGGATTATCATAAGTTTAACCAGATGGTGACTCCAGTTGTAGCTGTTGTACCAAATGTGGTTTCATTACTCGAGCAAATTAACACATCCCCTGGTATCTGGTATGCAGCTACTGATGTGGCAGATGCCTTTTTTTTTTTCATCCCTGTTCATAAGGACCACCAGGAGCAATTTGCTTTCAGCTGGTAAGGCCAGCAGTATTCCTTCACTGTCCTACCTCAGGGGTATGTAAACTCTCCACACTGTCCAGCTCTATGTCATAATTTAGTTTTCAGGAATCTTAATCACCTTTCCCTTCCATAAGATACCACACAGGTCCGTTACACTGATAATATTATGCTGGTTGGACCCAGTGAGCAAGAAGTCGTGACTACTCTAGACTTACTGGTAAGACATTTGTATGTCAAGTGGGAAATAAATCCAACTAAAATTCAGGGGACTTCTACCTCAGTAAAATTTCTAAGGGTCCAGTGGTGTGAGGCATGTCAAGATATGCCTTATAAGGCAAAGGATAAGTTGTTGCATCAGCCCCTCCTACAACCAAGAAAGGCACAATGCCTAGTGGGTCTATTTGGATTTTGGAGAGAACATATTCCTTACTTAGGTCTATTACTCCTGCCCGTTTACCAAGTGCCCAGATAAGCTGCTACTTTTGAGTGGGGCTCAGAACAAGAGAAGGCTCTGCAATAGGTCCAGGGTGCTGTGCAAGCTGTTCTGCCACTTCGGCCATGTAATCCAGCATATGCAATGAGACTTGAAGTGTCAGTGGCAGATAGGGAAGCTAGTTGGAGTCTTTCGCAGGACCTTATATGTAAATCACAGCACAGGCCCTCAGGATTTTGGAGCAAGGCCCTGCCATCATCCACAGATAAGTACTTTACTTTCTAGAGACTTCTCTTGGCCTAATACTGGGCCTGAATAGAGACTGAACATTTACACATGGGCCACCAAGTTATCATGCAGCCTGAGCTGCCCATCATGAACTGGGAGTTATCTGACCCAGCAAGACATAGGTTGGGCGTGTGCAGCAGCACTCGATCATCAAATGGAAGTGGTATACATGTAATCGGGCCTGAGCAAGCCCTGAAGGCACAAGTAAGTTACATGAGGAAGGGACCTAAATGTCCATGGTCCCCACTCCTGCTACATACAGTACCTTCTGTCTCCCAGCCTGCACCTTTGGCCTCATGGGGAATTCCCTACAATCAGTTGACAAAAGAAGAGAAGACTCAGGCCTGGTTTACAGATAGTTCTGCCCCATATGCAGGCACCACCCAAAAGTGGATAGCTGCCACACTACAGCCTCTCTCTGGGACATCCTTGAAGGTCAGTGGGCAGAACATTCCCGTATACGGGACACTGGGCGGTACCTGGCTGTGCACTCTGAATGGGCAAAATATATTTGTGTTCCATGTGAATGCTCAAAAAAGTGTGAACTCAGCAGAGGAAGCTTTCAATAATCAAGTGGATAGGATGACCCGTTCTGTGGATATCAGTAAGCCCCTTTCCCCAGCCACCCCTGTCATCACCCAGTGAGCTCATGAACAAAGTGGCCATGGTGGCAAGGATGGGGGTTTTACATGGGCTCAGCAACATGGAATTCCACTCACTAAGGCCGACCTGGCTATGGCCATCACTGACTGACCAATCTGCCAGCAGCAGAGACTAACACTGTGCCCCTGATACAGCACTATTCCCCGGGGTGATCAGCCAGCTACCAGGTGGCAGGTTGATTACATTGGACCGCTTCCACCATAGAAGGGGCAGGACTTTGTTCTTACTAGAGTAGACACTCTGAATAAAGATTTGCCTTCTCACACAATGCTTCTGCTAAAACTACATCCATGAACTTACAGAATGCATTATCCACAGTTATGCTATTCCACATAGCATTGCTTCTGGTCAAGGAACTCACTTCACAGCAAGGGAAGCACAGCAGTGGGCCCCTGCTCATGAAATTCACAGGTCTTACCATGTTCCCCACCATCGTGAAGCAGCTGGCTTGATAGAATGGTGGAATGGCCTTTTGAAGATCCAGTTACACCATCTAGGTGGCAATACTTTGAGGCTGGGGCAAGGCTCTCCAGAAGGCCATATATGCTCTGAATTGGCATCCTATATATGTTGTCATTTCTCCAATAGCCAGGATTCACAGGTCCAGGAATCAAGGGGAGGAAATAGGAGTGGCACCACTCACTATTAGCCCTAGTGACCCACTAGCACAATTTTTGCTTCCTGTTCCTGCAACTTGATGCTCTGCTGGCCTAGTGGTCTTGGTTTCAGAGGGAGGAATACTTCCCCCAGGGGCCATGACAATGATTGCACTGAACTGGAAGTTAAGGCTGCCAACTGACCCCTTTGGGATCCTCATGCCTCTGAGACAACAGGCAAAGAAGGGAGTTACAGTGCTGGCTGAGGTGACTGATCCGGACTACCAAAGGGAAATTGGACTACTTTTCCACAGTGGGGGTAAGGAAGAGTATGCCTGGAGTACAGGAGATCCCTTAGGGTGTCTCTTAGTGCTATCATGCCCTGTGATTAAGGTCAATGGAATACTACAACAACCCAATTCAAGCAAGACTATTAATGCCCTAGACCCTTCAGGAATGAAGGTTTGAGTCACCCTGCCAGATAAAGAACCATGACCAGCTGAGGTGTTCGTTGAAGGCAAAGGAAATACAGAATGGGTAGTGGAAGAAAGTAGTTATAAATACCAGCTACAACCATGTGACCAGATACAGAAACAAGGACTGTAATTTTTAAGAATATTTCATCCTTATACTGTTATGAATACGTTTATGTGTATACATACATAGATATCTTTGTTTTCTTTCCTCTCTTATTCCCTTATCATGTAAAATAAGCTGTATTGGCTTAATATTAGTATTTAAGTATTACTAATTTTATATCATAGTATTTAAGTTACAACATATCAGGAAAATAGTAAACATCACTCAAGGACTGTATCTTCTCTTCTGGGGAAAAGATTAGTGCATTTTTAGTTGTATGCAGGATAATTGTATCATGTTTGGAGGAAGTATGACCTTGTTATTGTCTTTATTTGGTAATTAAGTACGGTTTAAGGAAGTGCATATGGGTGACAAGTTGATACCCTACCATAAGGGATGCACTTATGATGGTTAATTTTAGGTGTCAACTTGACTGGGTTAAGGGATGCCCAGATAACTGGTAAAACATTGCTTATGGGTGTGTCTGTGAGGGCATTTTCAGAAGAGATTACCATTTGAATCAGCAGATTGGGTAAAGAAGATCTCCCTCACCAATGCGGGTGACCATCGTCCAATATGTTGAGGGCCCGAAGAACAAAAAGGCAGAGGATGCGAAAATTCACTCTCTCTGCTTGATCTGGGATATGCATTTTCTCCTGCCCTTGGACATCAGTGCTCTTGGTTATCAGGCCTTCAGACTCCAACCAGATCTTAAACCACCTACTCGTCCCCACCCCTAACCCCAATAATTCTAAAGCCTTCAGACTTGGACTGGAACTACACCACTGGCTTTCCTGGGCCTCCAAAATGCAGACTGCTGATTGTGAGATTTCTCAGCCTCTATAATCACATGATCCAAACCGTCATAATAAGTCTTTTGATATATCTACATATATCCTATTGATTTTGTTTCTCAGGAGAACCCTGACAAATACATTTATTTTCCTGAAGTGGTTTTGTACAATCTGTATTCTTTGTAATGTGTGACCACTAATGTCTCTGGTCAGTTAGCTTAGTGGTCAGTAAATAATTGGAAAGAAGTTTCCTTAAACTCCTGGAACCAATAAATCTACCAATATTTGCTGAGGGGCTGTGTGTGTGTATTTGGGCACTCCTTAAATGCTCCAGCAGGCAGTTTAAAACTCTCTCTAAGCGTCCACATTTTGCTTTTGAAAAGATTCCAACGTCGGCCAGAGGTAAAAGCTTAGGGCCTTCTCGAATCTTTGCTAAGCATGCACACAACCTTGGGCATGTGCATGACCTTCTAGAGTCCCAGGAATATGTCAGAGATTTTTCAAAGCCTCTTTGGACATTTCATTCCCCAGCTTTAAAAAAACGTATTTTCTTTAGCTTGTTTTCTCCCAAATGCTATCGCCTTCTCAGACAGCCAGGAAGTTGAACAATGGCCTGAAACTGCTTTTTACAAATGTATATACTGGGGAAAAGATTTTCACACAGGGTGAGCTCCAAGTAAGGTTTGATACATATACCTTTACAAGTGGGCTCTTGCAGAGAACCCCTGGACAGGTCAAATAATGACTGTTCTTTGGGAATGAGTCCTTAAAAGAGCTCCAGACTTGTTCCGCTCCCTGTTTGCTGCCGGGATGAAAAAGTAGGATGTAGTTTTTCAAGGATACTAGGGAGCTGAAGAGAGGGGGATGGGACTAAGGCAAATTAAATAGCCTCAAATCTCAACATTCTTACCTAGCCAGCTATTTTTCTTGAATAAACACGCTCCAAATGCTGTAAGCCATTGGTTAATTTGCAAAGTTCTGAAAAAATTAATTCTGACATTTTTGATAGTTTTCACATTACTTTTTACAGGAGAGACTTTTCAGAGATCCTCACTCTGCCATTTTTGGTGACATTACTCTTTCAAAAATTACTTTTGTACCTTTTCTCTACACATTCTTTTATTTGGGCATAAACTGGACTACAGAAGTCATCATGGCCATTGTGAAGTTGAGGCCCCCAGTTTTATAAAGGGGCTACCAGCAATGTTCTAAGAACTATAGAGCCATACATATTGCTGAGGAATAGCATCCACAGGACTACAGGCAGACAGCAGCAAAGGCCAGTAAGGAAGGAGTAAGTGTGAACACGACAGCTACTTTTTCACCAATTTTCTCAAATACTGTGGACTAATGAGCAGAGGTGCCTGTCTGGGTCTATCCCCTAAATTTACCTGCCAATAGCCTTCCAGTACCAAACAAAGCAAGAATCTGTCATGATCCATTCACCTTAAAATGACCATCATTCAATTTTTTCTTTTTGACATTTCAAAAGTTCTAGGAAAATGGAAAAGTTGATATTAGGTCCAGTTCTAACCTATATACAGGTGGAATCATAGTTGCTTAGTCTCAACCTATTGAAAAGAGAAGAGAGGTGGTGTTATGGACTGAACTGTTTCTGCCCAAAATCATGTGATGAAGCCCTAACCCTTAATGGGACTATATTTGGAGATAGGACCTTTAAAGAGGAAATTAAGGTAAAGTGAAGTCATAAGGATGGGGCTCTAATCCAATAAGACTGGTGCTCTAATAAGAAAAGAAAGGGAAACCAGGAGTGTGTGCACGCAGAGAAAAGGCCATGTGAGGGCACACAGAAAAGATGGCATATGAAAGCCAAGGAGAGAGGCATCGGGAGAAACCAAACCTGTCAGCATCTTGATCTTGAAGTTCCAGCCTCCAGAAGTGTCAGAAAATAAATTTCTGTTGTTTAAGCCACCCAGTGTGTGATATTTTGTTACCACAGCCCTAGCAGACGAATGTAGATTTTTGTACCAAGAAGTGGGGTGTTGCTGTAACAAATACCTAAAAATGTGGAAATGGCTTTGAAACTGGGGAATGGGTATAGCTGAAAGAATTTTGAGGTGGATTTTAGAAAAGTTTAGATTGCTGCTATGTTCTTAATGTTTGTATCTCCCCCAAATTCATGTGTTGAAATCCTGATCCCCAAGGTGATGGTATTAGGAGGTGGGGATTTGGGGGAGGTGATTATGTCATGAGGGTGGAGCCCTAATGAACTAGATTAGTGCCCTTATAAAAGAAGCCCAGGAAAGCTCATTTGCCCTTTCTACCTAGTGAGCGCACAGTGAGAAGGAATCATTTATGAACCAGGGAATGGACCCTCACCAGACACCAAATCTGCCTTGATCTTGGACTTCTCAGCCTCCAAAACTGTGAGAAATAAATTTCTGTTTTTTCTAAGCCACCTTGTTTATGGCTTTTTGTTACAGCAGCTGGAATAGACTAAGATAATTGCTTTGAAGAGGCTGTTAGTAGGAATATGGCTGTTAAAAGTGAGTATGGTGAGGTCTCAGGCAGAAATGAGAAACATGTTACTGGAAACTGGAAGAAAACTGATTCTTGTTATAAAGTGATAAAAAAAATTGGCTGTATTATAATCTAGTGTTCTCTGAAAAGTGGAAGTTAAAAAGTGATGAACTTGGATATTTGGCTGAGGAGATTCCTAAGCAAAATTTTGAAGATGTGGCCTGGTTTCTCCTTACTGCTTACAGTAAAATGAAAGGGGTAAGAGAAAAATTGACGGAATTGTTAAGCAAAGAGGAACCAGAACTTCAAGATTTGGAAAATTCTTAGTCTATCCATATTGCAAAAAAACAAGAAAGTGTGTTCTGGAGAAATTAAGAAGGTCGTGGCTGTAAAACCATTTGAAATAGAGGTCATGGGTGTGACACATAACTTTAATCAGCTATCTCAGCAGAAACTAATAATAGTGACACAATTAGATCAGCAGAGATACTGCCAGCTTGGACTAAAGTGGACAAAGACAGGACAAAATGAAGGAAGGTTGTTAGACTTCTGGGATTCTACAGAATGAGCTAGTTTGACTTCAAACGTGTTATCCTTCAAGAAAAGGGAAAAATGACCCTGGAGGTTATTCAGGGACTAGCAGGGCTGCCATTGCCACCACAGGTTTGGGTGACAAGGCTGTTTCCTCTTTGGTTTTAGCAGGACAGGCTACCACCACCTAGTACCTCAGGGGGCAGGCCACTGCCCAGAGTCTTGGGGAGAAGTCCACCATCAAGAGCATAGAAGCAGGGCTGCCATCCAGGGATATGGGAATGACACTGCTACCCCAATGGGCCTGGAGGGCAGAGCATCAAGCCAAAGAAGATTATGCTTGAGCCTTAAGATCTAATGGAATTTTCCTTGCTAGTTTTCAAATTTGCTTGGAATCTGGAACCCCTTTCTTCTTCCTGATTTCTCCCTTTTGGAATGAGAATTTATGGTCTATGCCTCTCCTACCATTGTATTTTGGAAGCACATAACCTGTATGGTTTCACAGGTACCCAGCCAGAGAGGAATTTTGCTTCAGGATGAACCATAACTTGAGTCTCATTCATACCTGATTTGATGACATTTAGATGAGACTTTGGACTTAGAGTTGATGCTGGAATGGGTTAAGATATTTAGGGCTGTTAGGATGGGGTAATTGTATTTTGCATGCAAAGAGGACATGAGTTTTGGGAGTCCAGAGGGTGAAGTGTTATAAATTGAATTGTGTACCCCCTCCTCAAATACATATGTTAAAACCCTAGTCCCCAGCGTGACTTTATTTGAAGATAATTAAAAGATATAATTAAGGTTAAATCAGGTCATGAGGTCATTCCTACTAACAGTTCTATTTCTTTTCTTTCTTTTTCTTTTTTTTTTTTTTCATTTTTGTGACCAGTAAGGGGATTGGAACCCTTGGCTTGGTGTTGTCCGCACTGCACCCAGCCAGTGAGCGCACCGGCCACCCCTATATAGGATCCGAACCCGCGGCCACTGCACTCCCAGCGCCGCACTCTCCCGAGTGAGCCACAGGTCCGGCCCTAACAGTTCTATTTCAATAGGACTGTTGTCCTTATTAGAAGAGGAAGAGACACCAGGAGTGCATGCACACAGAGAAAAGGCCATGTGAGGTCAAAGACAGAAGTCAGGCATCTGCAAGCCAAGGAGGCCTCAGGAGAAAGCAAACCTGTTGACACCTTGATCTTGAACTTTCAGCCTCCAGAAGTGTGTGAAAACAAATTTCTCTTTAGCCCCCTTAGTGTGTAGTATTTTGTTATGGCAGCCGTAGCACACCAACATGGGAAGTATTCTGGATGGAATCCAGGAACAGAAAGAAGATCTTAGGGAAAAATCAATAAAATCTGAATAAAGTACATACAGTAATTCTCTGCACTACCTTTACAACTTTTCTGTATATCTAAAACTATTCTTATATTAAACGTTTATTTTAACAAAAATTGAGAAAGGAGGGGTATCCGAGACCCACAGGTGCAGGGCAGCAGGAGCCTGTGAATTCGGTTGTGGACAGAGCAGCAACATTTCCTCCAGCACTACTTCTTCTCTCTAGACACATACCAGAGCTCCTTCTAATTCTCCTTTTAGGCCGCCTCCCAGTGTATGAAGCAAGGTGTGTATTACTCCTGATCCATCTCCTTTACAGTCACTGCACAAATGTTTCTAATGGAAATAGGTCATACTCTAGGAAAATGGAAAACCTGATGGTATTTCCAGTCCCTGATCTCTGTAAAAAAACACCAATGTAGCTGCTCTTTTGCAGTCTCTCAAAAGGAGAAGAGACAAGGTCTCCAAAACTCACAGGCCCAGGGTGGTAGAGGCCTGTGAAGGAGATGCTGTTGTTAACAGGGAAAACCTTACAGCCCAGTTTCTATCTATTCCAAATCAATACAGATAACATTTTTTTGTATGTCACAAAACAATCTCCCTCTGCGAACACTTCATCTACCAATAAGGCAGAATTCAGTTATCCTCAATTCTTTCTATAGATTTTCTTCGCACATAACGTGGAAGAAAAGGAAAGGGAAGCCATCAGGAACTCCAGGCCTCTAGTTCTGTAAAGGGGCTACTAGAACAATGTTTTTAAAACAGCGAAACCAGATATGGAGTGATAAAATGGGATCTATTTGGCAGAGGCCTGTGAAAAAGGAGTTAGTGTCAACAAGGCAGCTCAGCTCTCATTCACCTGCCACACTGTGGACTAACCCCAGAGGTCCCCATCAAAGTCCCCACTGTTTCTCCCTTTGGACTAACTTCCATCCCAACAAGCAAGTCTGGAGTCTTTGATCTATTCCTTTTATGAACCATGACACGCTATATTCCTGAAAAGCAAGACAAGGAAGAAGACATTAGCCACCATGAGCTCCCTGCCTCTGGAGAGGCACTAACACTGCAGTTCTGATGAAATGAGAAAGGAAATCTACATAAGCCAGAGGCACAGAGCAGCACTGACCTGTGAAGCAGAAGCTCCTGTTCCTTTATCCCTGCTGCTTTTACCGTGGAGAAAGTTGTTAACCTGTGTCCCAATCAGGGTGCTAACAGACAACCTCCTTCTAGTCCCCTTTCTATTTCCCTAAAGGACACCAAGGGCATTCTTGACCTGTTCTTCACACATTTGTTTCTTGGGTGTAGATAAAGCTAGAAGACATCAAAGAACTGCAGTCTTTTAGTTTCATAAAGCTCCACTACCCCTACAGTGTAGGAGAAACAAGAGTCTGGTCATGGCAGGAGAGAAACACCTGGAACTTATAGCTCTTACTGGTCATTTTCTAAACACTTGTGGGAAAAGCCTAGCAAAGCAAGACTTTCCTCTCCCTAGGCTTTTCACTTCTCATTTCAGGGCTTGTGGTCATAAAACACTTCCGGTGTCTTCCCAGTTAATCTTCTAGTCAGCCCAGCCTACTCCAGCAACTAAACGTGTGCATGACAACAACATCATACATGTCCGTATTTATATGAACATGGATAGAAGTCATTATTCATAATCTGTGCTTGTGTATTCGTGTGACATATAAAACAGGTTAATGCATTTTCCACTTACAAAATGGGAAATCCCTTAGCTATAATTAAAAGAAAGGAGAATGCAAATTAAAACTATAATGAAGTATCACCTCACACCCATTAGGATGGTTGCTATTAAAAAAACAAGCAAACCAAAAAAAAACCGAGAAAATAACATGTGCTGGCAAGGATGTGCAGAAGTTGGAACACTTACACGCTGTTGGTGGGAATGTAAAATGGCACAACTGCTATGGAAAGCAGTGTGGAGATTCCTTAAAAAATTAAACATAAAATTACCATATGATCCAGCAATCCCACTTCTGGGTATATATCCAAAAGAAATGAAAGCAAGATCTTGCATACACATATTAGTACCCATGTTCATAGCAGCATTATTCACAGTAGCCAAGAGATAGAAACAACTTGAATGCTCATCGACAGATGAATGAAAAGACAAAATGTGGTATATACACACACGGGAATATTCTTTAGCCTTAAAAAGGAAGGAAATCTTGTCACATGCTACAACATGGATAAAACACGGGGACATTATGCTAAGTGAAATAAGCCAGTCACAAAAAGACAAAAACTATATGATTCCACTTATATGAAGTGTCCAGAATAGTCAAGTTCATAAGACAGAAAGTAGAATGGTGGTTGCCAGGGGCTAGGGGAGAGGGAAATGGGGAGTCGTTTAATGAATATAGAGTTTCAGTTTTGTAAGATGAAAAAGTTCTGGAGATTTGCTTCATAACCATGTGAATATACTTAACACTATTGAACTGTACACTTCAAAATGGTAAATTTTATATTGTGTGCTTTTTGCCATAATTTAAAAGTTTTTTTAATTACTTAAGAAAAAGAAAGGAGATATGACAGGTGCAGAAAACTAAGAATATAACTTTGGGAGCCTTCATTTCTGAGACTATAACACTTTTAAATTCTAACAAGTGGGCTCTTCCAACCACCTATCTACCCTAGGATGTGAAGCTTTAGGTCTGGCATCTTGAACCAATCAGACATTCCAACACCTACTTCCATACCCAGGTCCACCTTCCTGCCTTTCTACTCCTTCAAGAATTAGCTGACCGCAACTCTACTTAGGAAGGTCTGATCCCCTTGAAAGAGCAGACAAAGTTGAGTAACTTCAGTCTCGGAGTACTGTGAAAGCCCAAACCTAGGTGCTTTTATTTACGTTTGAAAGAAAAGAAATACTAGGAATGAAGTCATGGAAAGAGCAATCCTCTGTACAGATACCATTCAGCAAAGGTCCATGCAAAGTAGACTCTAGGGTGAAGAGATGGATCAGGGCAGCAAACGTCTGAAAACTTTTCTTTCTTGATCTCCTGCACTTTCATGCTTTTTAAAGTCATGATCTCATATCCCTTTTTAAAAATGTTTTTGTATTGTATTGTATTGTGGTAAAATATATGTAACATAAAATTTGCAATTTTAACCATTTTTAAGTGAACAATTCAGTGGTGTTAATTACATTTACAATGTTGTGCAACGATCACTAGTGTCTGTTCCAAAACTTCTTAATCTCCCCAAAAGAAACTCTGCAACCATTAAGCAATAACTCCCCATTTCCCCCTTCCCCCTACCCTGGTAACTTCTAATCTACTTTCTGTCTTTATGAATTTGCCTATGCTAAATATTTCATATATGTGGATTCATGTAATATCTGCCCTTTTGTGTCTGGCTTATTTCACTTAGCATAATGTTTTCAAGGATCATCCATGCTGCCGTATGGATCAGAACTTCATTCCTTTCTATGGCTGAATAATACCCCATTGTGTAGATATACCACATTTTGATATTCATTCATCTGTTGATGGACATGGGTTGTTTCCACCTTTTGGCTATAGTGAATAATGCTGCAATGAACAGTGATGTACAAGTATCTGTTTGAGTCCCTATTTTCAATTCTCTAGGATATATACCTAGGAGTAGAATTGCTGGGTCATGGGCTAATTTTATATTTAGCTTTTTAAGAACTTGTCAAACTTTTCCACAATGGCTGCACCATTTTACACTCCCACCAGCAATGAACAAGGGGTTCAATTTCTTCACATTATTGCCAACACTTGCTGTTTTCTGTCCTTTTTATTGTAGCCATCCTAATGGCCATGAAGTGGTATATCATTATGGTTTTTGTTCATATTTCCCTAATGACTGATGATGTTGAGCATTTTTTATGTGCTTATTGGCCACTTGTGTATATTCTTTGGAGAAATGTCTTTTCAAGACTTTGCCCATTTTTAATTGAGTTGTTTGTCTTTTTGTTGTCGAATTGTAGGTGTTCTTTATATATTCTAGATATTAAACCCTCATTAGATATATCATTTGCAAATATTTTCTTTCATTCTGTGGGTTTTCACTTTCTTGATGATATTGTTTGCAACACAAAAGTTTTTAATTTTGATGTAGTCCAATTTATCCATTCTTGTTGTTTCTCAGGTTTTATCTGTTTTAAAGTCCTCTTAGTTATACTCCATTGAGCCTCTGTCGATTCTGACAAAAGATTAAAGGATCAGCCCTAGCTTATTTATTTTAGAAACCAACAGATACTGCCCCCTTGTCTATGGTAGATACAGTAAAAAGAGTAAAACGTTACTTAAAGCCATTACCCTAGTCCTACAAAGGTCCTAATACAGCTGCTTTTGTTTAAAGGGGAGCTAAAGAATGGAGTAAGGGAGAGGGCTCTAAGTACCAAGGCCTGTGAGAAATAGAGTCTAGAGGACATAGTAAACTTTTTCTGTAAAAGCCTATATGGCAAATATTTTAGGCTATGTAGGCCAAGAGACAAAATTGAGGATATTATGTAGGTACTTATATAACAAGAGAAAACAAATTTCCACAAATATTTGGACAAAATTCAAAATATAATAGAGAACAATTTCTACAGTTATGCTGATTTTAAAAAATGGAATACTTTGGAGGGGGATAACATTTTACTTAATTGTATTTCAAAGTTCCTTATCATCAAAATTGATTGCAGATATTCATCTGTTAATGCTGCTCTGAAATAAAATTTTATATATTTCATCTTTAAAAATGTCTTTTTACACAGACAGGTACTGTTAAATACTGATATCGATTCATGAACATGTGATTGTCTTTATTTTTTTATATATAGTTCAGTAGTATTTGGTGTGTTTATATTTATGTAGTTCAGTAGTATTCAGTACATTCACAGAATTGTGCATCTATCACCACAATCAATTGTAGGACATTTTAAGACTTCAAAAAGAAACCCATACCCATTAGCAGTTACCATTGCCTCCCAACCTCCCTGCCCTCAGCCCTAGGTAATCACTAATCTACTTTCTGTCTCGTAGATTTGCCCATTCTGGATATTTCATATAAATAGAACCATACAGTCTTTTTGACTAGTATGAGAATATGATTTTAATTGAGCATATTCTTCACTTGAAAAGCATCTATGGAATTATATTAGATTATTCTCTTGATATTTGCCCTGTATTAAGTCATTATATTGCAGATTAATCACTTCCAACTGAAGATTAGCTGGAAGCTCCTCAATTGCACAGTTAAATGGATTTTGAAACTGAGCTCAAAATATTGCAACAAAATTTAATCACTCTAAGCCATCAAACTTCTGTGTGGTAAGATAAGTCAGGATACTGAGCTTCTATTTCTGATGAAAACATTCATGGAACTGATGATGAGTAAGTCCACAAGAGTGAATAAAGTTTGCCAGTGACATCACTGGTTCAATAACACATGATGGATTCAAATATTTTCCTCAAAGTACCTGCTGATGAATAATACAATGAAAACCATAGGCTTTATTTTTTATTTATTTATTTTTTAAAATGACAAGTAAGGGGATCTTAACCCTTGACTTGGCGTTGTCAGCACCACGCTCACCCAGTGAACTAACTGGCCATCCCTATACAGGGATCCGAACCCATGGCCTTGGTGTTATCAGCACCGCACTCTCCTGAGTGAGCCATAGGCCGGCCCTAACCATAGGCTTTAAACATCTTACATTTTTACAAGTTACATAAGTTTGTCCAATTAAGCCTTTTTCCCACATATATTTTACTACCATCAGTTGTAATACATCTTAGCTGATTCCACTTCATGTTGTACTGTATTAGTGTTTTCTAAACTTTGAAAATATTCTCATCTGTAGTTTTCTGCACAGACTAATCATAAAGGCTAATTCTTCCATCACTTAAAATTTGGCATTGACTCCTCAAATAAACAATAATAACTGAATGGTGTCAATAACATCTATCAACTCATCAAGAGCCAAGGAAAACCACTCCATATTGTCTGCCTTGTTTTTAAATTGACTATTACTACTGCTCTTAATATCCTCAATTCTTCAAGCAACTGTTCTTGTCAAAAGGCAAAAGTCTTAAGTTTATTTTTTCCAGACACATTCCTTTAGCTGCTGCAATCAAATACAATTAAATAAACTCACCATTGGTAAATAGCTTTCCTTGCTCGGCTAACAAATGAGCCACTTGGAAACTTACTTTGGTTGCAGTCTCATTATCTTCTGTTTGTCCTTGTGAAGAAATTCCGCTGTGATTAAGTACTTTTTTAAATTTTCTATTTTATCTGATCATTGCTTTCATGTGAATTGAGAATATTGTTATCAGTGTTTAGTAATGGTAGTATATATTGTATTCTTTTAGCACAACTATTATGTTGCTACATAATAAACACAATGCTTTGCCATCTAATTTGTTAACAAAGTAATCCACACTACATTGTGCCTTAAAAGTGCAACATTAGAAGTCCACTTTTCTGGGCCGGCCCCATGGCTCACTCGGGAGAGTGCGGCGCTGGGAGCCGCAGCGGCAAGCACTGAGGGTTCGGATCCTATATAGGGATGGCCGGTGCGCTCACTGGCTGAGTGTGGTGCGGACGACACCAGGCCAAGGGTTACGATCCCCTTACCAGTCACACAAAAGAAAAAAAAGAGTCCACTTTTCTCTTATTTTTGTGTTTTGACATGATGGGTATATACATATTAGTAATAGAAAAAATGTCATGTATTTCAACTAAACATGCAGCACTCAAAGCACTATCAAGTTATAGTTGTGCCATTGCGATTTGCAGTTGCCAATCAGCAGCACAAAACAATGTGAGTGTCATATGTGGTCTTTGTTGCAAATTCTCAATTCTGCCACTGTAGCATGAAAGCAGTCATAGGTGATGGGTAAACTAATGATCACGGCTGTGTTCCAGTAAAATTGTAGTTATGAATACTGAATTTTGAATTTTATGTAGTTTTCACATGTCATAAAATATTCTCCTTTTGATTCTTTTGAATTATTTAAAAATGTAAAAACATTTTTACGTTTTTACTGTGGATTTGACCCACAGTCTACAGTTTGCCAACCTCTGGTCTAAAGTCTCTAGAGTGGCTATGTTGGCAAATAGTTTTGCTTTTACCAACTTATCCTTCTTCCATATTCATGATTATTGTGATGACATAACCTTTTCATGATCTTCCAAGAGATCAGCTTTGAGATTACGTAACTTTGCATACTGATGTGCACCCAAACATGTGGTATGTGTGAGAAAGATCTCTAAAACAAATTTCATTGCCCTTGTACAAAAACTATATACTCTAAAAGACGAGGAAAATTGGAATGGGACCTAGGGGGTGTGTCTTGCTGTGGCAGCCTTTTTCTCATCCTGCTTCTGTTAACCAACCTCAGGTTCATCTGGGGACGTCCGTTCCTCAACCTCATATCCACTGTGAATCTCAACTTAGGGAAGAGCCAGGAGACTGAGACTGGAACCTAAGTCTGCACAGCCCTCCCAAGAAGTCCCTGGAACACAGAACTGCCTCCTCAGCCTTGCACCACTTCAAGCAGCAGGCCTGGCCCATTCCTCTGGGAGTACATCAGACATACTGGAATCCAAACAGGAAGGAAGAATAAAAACATTCGTGTTTCTAACACTGCACCAGGAAGCCATCTCCCGGGTGAGACTGGCATTGCAGTGCTAAAGGGCAGTTGTGTGGTGACATCCCAGCTCAGTCCCAGCTCTTCCTAACTGCCCTGCTGGTGCCCAGGCACTGTGCTCCCCTCTGGGGGTGTAAAGGGGCTGGCCCCTGGCTTTTACACGTGCTAGGTGATGCAGAGAGCTATTCTCCACATCACTCCGCTGGAAGGGAAGCGGAGAGTGTGAAAACCAAGGCATCTCAGAAGTAACAAAAGAAAGAACATGTGAATTGAAGCACAATAACATACTAACAATGCCATACGGGTTTCTATATGCTATATTTAGCAGAAGCCCACAGTCCCCTCTTTGTAATTATTTGTATGCATCATCCAGACCTTCAAACTATCTGTATTATTCACAATTATTATCCCAGCTCGCCTACATGTTCATTTTCCCAGGAGGGGAGAAAAACTTCTCTCTTGATACTTAGTTTATGCATTCTGGGGAATTTGACTAAGGGAGATGTGGAAAAGCAAACAATTGGTAAGGCATATAATTATCACTTTCAAAGAAAACGTTCACCTCCAGCTGGCCTACTTGTGTAGGTTCTAATGCCTGAAAAGAGAATTAATTAACCCAGGCAGGTCTCCAGTGCTTGCGTGTACTCCTTCAAACCTATTTACAAACCTGCTTAAAAATGCTAGGTTTTTGCAAGCAGAGAGTTCTCTATAAATACAGCTGCAGATGGAATTCTTTGAAAATGGAAATGGAAAATTCTGAACAGGAATAACTTGACATTTGATTCTGGAACAATAGTAAAATGTCAACATCTGCCATGAAAATATAGAACTATAAAATAATGATTAAGGGTCCTTTCAGTTTTTTAAATATATAGCACTGTTTCGGCTTGGTTGTTTTACAAAGCTCTTTGCGGTATCACTTTGCTTCAACCAACTTCCATTGAAGTAGGTACTATTTAAACAATTGAATATTTAAATAGGCACACTGTAGACTTTTAATTTTATTGGAATATAAAAATAGTTTCATTCTATCAGAACTGTGGGCATTCCAGCCAGAAGTTCCTCTTTTCCATGTACCAGAAGCTAGATGGTTTGACAACCTAATGATCCCCTATGTTGTGATCCCTTTAAAGATCTGGGGTGTCACTGAAACATCCCAAATGGGGCTAAAAATCCACCTTAATGCTATCACTCGTAATTGAGTTTAGACCTTTCTTAAACTTACTTGCAGTTTGAACCTATACCAATTCTTGGGTGGCTAATTATGTCCTTGAGTTTGCTACCAGTGGTGTACAGTAGAACCTCCATTTTTTCTTTTTTAAAAAAAACTTTTAATTGTGGCTAAAAAAAACACTTCACATAAAATGTACTATCTTAATTCTCCCCAAGTGTATAGTTTTTTAGTGCTAAGTACATGTATATTCACATTGTTGTACAACCAATCTCCAGAACTTTTTCATCTTGCAAAACCAAAACTCTATACCTGTTAAACAACTCCTCATTTCCACATTCTCTCAGCCCCAGGCAACCACCATTCTACTTTCTGTCTCTGTGAACTTGACTTCTTTAAATACCTCATATAAGTGAGATCATTCAGTACTTGTCTTTTGTGAGTGCTTATTTCACTTAGCATGATGTTTTGAAGGTCAATTCATGTTGTAGCATGTATCAGTACTTCATTCTTTTTTATGGCCAAATAATATTCTATTGTGTGCCTATTTCACAGTTTGCTTATCCATCCATCCATCAGTGGAGACTTGCTTTGCTTCCACCATTTGGCTATTGTGGATAATCCTGCTATGAACATGATTGAACAGACATCTGTTCAAGTCCCTGTGTTCAGTTCTTTTGGTTATATATGTAAAATATAAGTGAGATCATTCAGTACTTGTCTTTTGTGAGTGCTTATTTCACTTAGCATGATGTTTTGAAGGTCAATTCATGTTGTAGCATGTATCAGTACTTCATTCTTTTTTATGGCCAAATAATATTCTATTGTGTGCCTATTTCACAGTTTGCTTATCCATCCATCCATCAGTGGAGACTTGCTTTGCTTCCACCATTTGGCTATTGTGGATAATCCTGCTATGAACATGATTGAACAGACATCTGTTCAAGTCCCTGTGTTCAGTTCTTTTGGTTATATAACCAAAAGTAGACTTGGTTGATCACATGTTAATTCTGTGTTTCATTTTTTGCAGAACCACAATACCATTTTCCACAGCAGCAGCAGCATTTTACATTCCCACCAGCAATGCATGAGGGTTCTAATTTCTCCACATTCTCACCAATACTTGTAATTTTCTGTTTTATTTTTGTTTCTTATAATAGCCATCCCAGTGAGTGTGAGGTGGTATTCTTTGTGGTTTTGATTTGTATTTCCCTAATGATTAATGATGTTGAACATCTTTTCACATGCTTATCAGCCATTTATATATTTTCTTTGGAATAATGTCAGTTGAATTCCTTTGCACATTTTTAATCACATTGTTTGGCTTTTTGTTATTAAGGTGCAGGGTTGTTTATATACTATTCTGGATATTAATCCCTTGTCAGACATATGCTTTTCCAGTATTTTCTCCCATCCCATAAGTTGATTTTTCATTCTGTGCATAGTGTCCTTTGGTGCACATAAGTTTTTAATTGTGATGAGATCCAGTTTACCTATTTTTTCTTTTGCTGCCTGTGTTTTTGGTGTCTCATATTCAATAAATCATTGTTAAATCCAATGCTATGAAGACTTTCCCCTATGCTATCTTTTGAGAATTTTATATTTTTAGGTCTTACGTTTAGATCTTTGATCTATTTTGAGCTCATTTTAGCATATGGTGTAAGGTAAGGGTCCAACTTCATTCTTTTGAATATGATATTCAATTTTCCCAACACCATTTGTTGAAGAGACTGTCCTTTCCCCATTGGATGGTCTTTGCACCCTTGTTGAAAATCATTCGACCATATATGTGAGGATTTATTTCTGGACTCTATTCTATTTCATTAGTCTATACATTTATCATTATGCCAGCACCACAGTGTTTTAGTTACTGTAGCTTTGTAATAAATTTTGAAATCAGGAAATGTGTGACCTCCATGTTTGTTCTTTTTCAGGATTGTTTTGGCTATTCAGCATCTGTTGAGATTTCATATTAATTTTAGTATGGATTTTTCTATTTCTGAAAAATGCCATTGGGATTTTTATAAGAATTACATTAACTCTGTAGATCACTTTGGGTAGTGTATTAGTCCATTTCTGTTGCTTTTTTTTTTTTTTTTTTTTGGCAGCTGGCTGGTGTGGGGATCCGAACCCTTGACCATGGTGTTATAACACCCTGCTCTAACCAAGTGAGCTAACCGGCCAGCTCCCATTTCTGTCGCTTATAACAAAATACCTGGAACTATATAATTTATAGGAAAATGAAATTTATTGCTTATAGTTTCAGAGGCTGGGAAGTTCAAAGTCCAGGGAACACACCTGGTGAGGGTCTTCTTTGGTAGTGGCTTTACAGCAATGCAGGGGTCTCACATGGCAGAAAATGGCAGAGCAGAGAGAGACTCTCATGTATGTACTCTCCTTTTAAAGCCCTCAGAACCAGCCCATGACCACCATTAACCATCAAATTAATCATCTCTTCAAGGCCCCACCTTTCAATTACAGAATAAGATTTTGCACCCTCTTAACATTGTCACAGTGGGGACCAAACCTCTACCACATTAAACTTCGGGGGAACATAATTCAATACACTGAAGGTAGTATTGAGATCTTAACAGTTTTCTGTTGTTGTTGTTGTTTGTTTGTTTTTAAAAGATGACCGGTAAGGGGATCTTAACCCTTGACTTGGTGTTGTCAGCACCACGCTCACCCAGTGAGCAAACCGGCCATCCCTATATAGGGATCCAAACCCGTGACCTTGGTGTTATCAGCACCACACTCTCCCGAGTGAGCCACGGGCCGGCCCGACATCTTAACAATGTTAAGTCTTCCAATCCATGAACACAGAATGTCTTTCCATTTATTTGTGTCTTCTCTTTTTTAAAACTGCTTTATTGAGATATAATTCACATACCATAAACTTCAGCAACTTAAAGAGCACAATTCAATGTTTTCTTTTTAATTTTTTAACAGCTTTATTGAGGTATAATTAATATACCATAAAATTCACTCATTTAAAGAGCAGAAATCAATATTTTTAAGTAAATTCAGAGTTGTGCAACCATTACCACAATCTAATTTTAGAACATTTAAAAACCCCTTAAGATAAATATCCATACACCATTAACAGTCATTCCCCATTCCCCCTCCCTCTTGCTAGCCACAAGAAACCACTGATCTACTTTCCATCCCTATAAATTTGCCTATTCTGGAAATTTGATAGAAATGGAATCATATAACATGCGGTCTTTTGTGACTGGTTTCTTTTACTTCATGTTTTACATTTCCAAGATTCGTCCATGTTGTAACATGTATCAGACTTCCTTTTTATTGATGAATAATTTTCCATCGTATTGATATACTATGTTGTATTTATCTATTCACCAGGTGATGAACATTTTGTTTGCTTTCACTTTGGGGCTATTATAAATAATGCTACTATGAAAATTAGTGTATAAGTTTTTATTTGGATGTATGTTTTCAGTTTATTGTTTTTAAAGTACATTCACAAGGTTATACAACCATCACCACTTCCTAATTCCAGAACATTTTCATCACCTCCCACCCGCAAAGAGAAACCCATATCCATTAGCAGTCACTTTCCAGTCCTGACTCTCCCTCAGCCTCTGGCAATCACTACTTTCTGCTGCTGTGAATTTGCCTAAAAATTAATAAAATGACAGGAATAAGGCAATATCTTTCAATAACAGCCCTGAATGGAAATGGATAAATGGATATAGACTGGCTGAATGGATTAAGATACTGGGCCCAACTATATGCTGACTGCAAGAAACTCACTTCACCAATAAAGACATACATAGATTAATAGTGAAAGGATGGAAAAAGACATTCCATGCAAATGGAAACAGAAAATGAGCAGAAGTTGCCATACTTATTTCAGATAAAAGAGATTTCAAACCAAGAACTATAAAAAGAGACAAAGAAGGACATTATATAATGATAAAAGGACCAATGCAGCAAGAAAATATAACAATTTTAAAATATATGCACCCAACATCAGAGCACCCAGATATATAAAGCAACTGTTACTGGATCTAAGGGGAGAGATAGACCTTAACACAATACTGGCTGGGGACTTTAACACGCTGATCTCAGCACTGGACAGATCATTTATGCAATTAATTACCAGGGAAATATTGTATTTGAACTGCACTGTAGAACAAGTGGATCTGACAGACATATACAGTGTTTCATCCAACAACTGCAGAATATGCATTCTTCTCAACAGCATGCAAATCATTCTCCAGGACAGGCCACAAATCAAGCCTCAACAAATTTTAAAAGATTGAAATCATATCAAGTATATTTTCAGGCCACAATCAAATAAAAGTAGAAGTTAACAGCAAACAAAACTTTGGAAACTATATAAATACATGGAAATTAAACAACATGCTCCTGAATGACCAATGGGTCAAAGAAGAAATAAAGCAGGGAATCAAAATTTCCTTGAAACAAATGAAAATAAAAGCACAACATACCAAAACCTATGGGATACTGCAAAAGCAGTACTAAGGGGGAAGTTGATTGCAATAAATGCTTACATCAAAATAATGGAAAGACTTCAAATAAACAGCTTAATGTTACAACGCAAAGGACTAGAAAAATAACAAATGCTGGTGAGGATATGGAGAAAGAGAAACCTCCTGCACTGTTGGTGGGACTGCAAATTAGTACAGCCATTGTGGAGATCAGTATGGAGTTTCCTTAAACAACTACAGACAGAACTTCCATATGATCCAGCAATCCCACTACTGGGGATATACCCAGAGGATTAGAAAACATCAGGTCGAAGGGATACCTACACTCCCATGTTTACTGCAGCTCTGTTTACAGTAGCCAGGTGATGGAACCAACCTAAATGTCCATCAGTGGATGACTGGATAAGGAAACTGGTATATATACACAATGGAATACTACTCTGCCATAAAAAAGAATGAAATTCTACCATTTGCAACAACATGGATGAGCCTGGAGAAAATTATCCTAAGTGAAACAACCCAGGCACAGAAAGAGAAATACCACATGTTCTCACTCATAACTAGGAGCTGAATCCATAAATAAATAAACAATAAAGAGAAACAGGGAGAAAGAAAGAAACAACAATCACAGTAATATGCTGAACTTTTAGAAAGAGAAAAGAACAATGGTTACTAGAGATAGGAAAAGGGAGGGGAGGGGAGAGGCAGGGGGGCTAATGAGGAATTGGTCAATGGACACAAAGAATGATTGTGTATTGTAATGATGAATCAGCTAACTATCCTGATCTAACTATCACATATTGTACACAATTATTGAAAATCAATGTTGTACCCCACATGTATGTATAATAAATTATATTTTAAAAAAGAAGAACAATCTAATCTCAAAATTAGTAGATAGAAAAAAATAATTAAGATCAGAACAGAACTAAATGAAACAGAGACCAAAAAAAAGATACAAATGATCAATGAAACAAAAAGTTGTTTTTTGGAGAAAATAAACAAAATAGACAAGTCATTGGCCAGACTACCTAAAAAAAGAAGAGAGAAGAACCAAATAACAAAAATCAGAAATGAAAAAGGAGACATTACAACCGATACCATAGAAATACATAGAATCATTTGAGACTATTATGAACAACTGTGTGTCAACAAATTTGAAAATTTGGAGGAAATGGATAAATTTCTGGACACATACAAACTGCCATGACTGAACCAAAAAGAAATAGAAAATCTGAACAGACCAATAACAAGCAAAGAGATTGAAGCAGTAATCAGCAGTCTCCCCACCAAGAAAAGCCCAGGACCAGATGGCTTCACCGCTGAATTCTACCAAACCTTTAAAGAGGAATGAATACCTTCTCTTCAAACTACTCCAAAAAATTGAAATAGAGGCTTCTCTCCCAAACTCATTCTATGAGGCCAGCATCATCCTAATACCAAAACCAGATAAAACATTTTTTATTCCAACCAGCAATGTATGAGGGTTTCAATTTCTTCATATCCTTGTCGACACTTCTTATTGTCTATCTTTTTTTTAAATCATAACCATTTTAGTGGGTGTGAAGTGGTACCTCATTGTAGTTTTGATTTGCATTTCCCCACTGACTAATGATATTGAGAATTTTTTTTTTTTTTTTTTTTTTTTTTTTTTTTTTTTTTTTTTTC
>NW_007738146.1:32209-44305 GCF_000696425.1 Galeopterus variegatus
GGAATTTTTTTTTTTTTTTTTTTTTTTTTTTGTCTTTTGTCTTTTTTCCGTGTCCGGCAACGGATCGCAACCCTCAGTGTTGCCCCCGTACCGGACCGGGGACCGGCAACGGGATTGCAAACCTCGGTGTTGCTCCCGCGCCTCGCTCAGCCAGTGAGCGGGAGCCGGTCTGTATGTGGGATCCGAACCCTCGGACGGGAGCGCCAGCCGCGCTTCAAAAGCGGCGCACTATCCAGTGCGCCACCGGGCCGGCCCCGATATTGAGAATTTTTCATGTGTTTAGTGGCCATTTGTATATTTTGGGGAAGGGAAATGTCTATTCAAATTCTTTGTCCATTTTTTTTTTTTTTAAGATGACCGGTAAGGGGATCTTAACTCTTGACTTGGTGTTGTTAGCACCACACTCTCCCGAGTGAGCCACAGTCCGGCCCATTTGCCCATATTTAAATTAAGTTATTTGTCTTTTTATTGTTGAGCTATAATAGTTCTTCATATATTCTAGATACAGGACCCTTATCAGATACATGATTTGCAAATATATTTCCCATTCTGTGGGTTGTCTTTTCACTTTCTTGATATTATTATTGTTTACAGCATAAAAGTTTTAAATTTGGAAATAGTCTAATTTACCTCCTTTTTCTCTTAAGTCTAATCCTTTTAAAATTGTGAAATTGGACCAAAAGTAAAGTGGCAAATGAGGAGCAAAACTTATGTTTATACTTTAAGCGAATCTATATATGAGAAGTAGTAACTCAGCAGAAAGACCACAGAGGACAAGGAGGGAGCTGTGAACAGTGGGGTTCAGGTTAGGGGAACTACATCAGCTGCTGGATTCTCTCCTAAAGGTAATAGCTAACAATCTGAATTACTGTCCGAAAGGTCAAGATAGTCCAAGTCTTGGTCTATACCAGCATCAGCATCTAAGGGGGTCAGTCTGGAGGATGAACTATAGCAGCAGGGGTCTCCAGACTGGAATGAACAAACCTGTGAACGAAGTGAGAGTCAGCAGTGTGGTTTGCAGTGACCCATTCAGCTTAGAGCAAAACTCCCATCAGCAACTCAGAATATGGAGAATGGGGGAAGGAGCTGGTGAGGGCAGCAAGAGGGCAAATCCAGGAAACCAAGGACGTATCCCAGACGTGCAGACTAGCAAAAATGGCACACAAAAGAGAAAAACATGAGGAATTGAAGGAATGAAGTGTTTCGGGCTTATTTACTATATAACAGGTTTAGGGAAGGCAAACTCCACTGTTTGTTGGGAGCTCCTAAATAGCCTGTCTGCTTTCAGAGTGGCTTGTATATTGGGTAAGGCTGAACTTTCAAGTTTGGAAGCATGAATACATGTTACATAGCTAGAGAAGTTCAGGAATAAACAAAAAGTTCTACTAAGTAACAAGCCTATGGACACTATGCTGATTTCATTGTGCATAATAATATCAGTTCTTGGCCTTCATTTTTCTATCCTGAAAAGTACATCATGTTATTTATTTAGCATGGCCTCACACAGCACTCTCTTCTTTTTTTTCCTTTGGCAGGTGGCCGGTATGGGGATCTGAACCTTTGACCTCGATGTTAGAACACCATGCTCTAACCAACTGAGCTCGCTGGCCAGCCCTACTTTGATCTTTTCAAATGCCGTTCTCTGGACTTTCTTTAACTCTATCCAGTCTTTCTTAAGATGAAGGAATCAGAACTTGCACTAGTGGTCTGGGTGCAGAAATATCTTGGTTTGTTGTAAGAAGAAGAAAATACTTGGGTTTTCTTACCGATGGGTGTGCTCAAAGTTTTCCTGCTGAGCCTCTGTAGTCGTGTTAATTCAAACAATAGGCTAGAGCAAGAACACATGATCTCATTAAGGTGTTTGGTTTTAAGTTTCCTGCTTTCTCTTTGATGTCTCATCATTTAGGTGCTCCCAGAGGAGAGGTTTTCCAGAATCTTTTTATTACCGCTTTACAGTATCATAGTACTTCAAAGGTGAAGGCACACTTCACCACAGGGGTGTTTGTATTTCTTCATAACTTCAATCTACCCTCTACCTGACATTGTCTACACTGATCAAAAATTGAAGGAAGAAAGATGAATAATGTATCACACTGCCCTTCTCACACCCCAATAGCCTAAGATTTTTGTAATGGCTTTTCTAAAATGAGAACATGGTTACCTGGGTAACCACGATTCTATGTAAGGAGCTCCTGTTCTCTCTCCTTTCTATACTATTCAGTCTTCTGTTTTCATTTTCTTTCAAATGAATCAACCTTTAACATGCAATAAAAATTCTCAAGTATGTAGGCTCCATTTATTTTTAGGCAATTGCAGCTCTGTTTAAAGAGGCTTTTCCATTTTTAAAATTTGATATTTTTAAACAGATCTTAAACACACAAAATTGTTTTGAAGAGAGTCACACAGTTTTCTCACTTGAGAGGAGAAATGGCAAATTTGTATACAGCATGTAAGCATATTCTCAAAAAATACCGTTTACTATCCTATTTGAATTTCACTTGTATGTATGGAAAAGGATCATTTTAAGAGACAACCGGGCATAGTTTTTCTGCCTCCTGCTGGAAATCCAAAGAAGTGAGTTGCATTCACATCTGAGCCCCTAATTGGATAAGTAGAGCTCCAGATCATTAGAACATCTGTTCGTATTTGCTTACAAAGAAATAGCAAGCAGTTTTATAGATCTGAGATTTTTGTATTGAGGTATAATTCACATACCAAAAAACTCACCACCTTTAGGTATACAATTCAATGGTTTTTAGTGTATTTACAAGATTGTGTAACCATCACACTACCTAATTCCAGAACATTTTATCACACCAAAATAAAACCCCATACCCATGAGGTTTCATACTGCTCAGACACTCCCCATTCCTCTCTCCCATCAGCCACTGGCAACCACTACTCTACTTTCTGCTTCTACAGATTTGCCTATTCTGGACATTTCATGTAAAAGGAATCATACAATATGTGGTCTTTCTAACTAGCTTTCTTCATGGATCATAGTATTTTTAAGGTTCATTGATGTTGTAGTACGTATCAGTACTTCACTTCTTTTTATTGCCGAATAATATTCCATTGTATGTTTATCAGTTGATGGATATTTGATTTGTTTCCACGTTTTGGATATTATCAATAATGCTGCCATAAACAAATTTTTGTGGACATTAACTTTCTTTTCTCTTGGGCATTCTAGGATTAGAATTGCTGAATCATGTGATAACTCTATGTTTAACCATTTCAGCAATTACCAGACTATATATCAGAGCAGCTGCAACATTTTACTTCACCATCAGCAAAAATAAGGGTTTCCATCATGCCAACATTTAATTCTGCTCATCTTTTTATATATATTATATATTCTAACCATTTATAGCCATGCCAGTGGGTATGAAGTGGTATCTCATTGTGGTTTTGATTTGCATTTCCCTAATATTAATGATGCTGAGCATCTTTCATGTGCTTATTGGCCATTTGTGTATGTTATCTGGTGAAATAAGTATTCATATCCTTTGCCCATTTTCTAATTGGGATGTCTTTTTGTCGTTGAGTTGTTAGAGTTCTTTACGTATTCTGTATACAAGACCCTTATCATATATGTGATTTGCAAATATTTTCTCCCATTCTTTGGGTTGTCTTGTCACTTTCTTGATAGTACCCTTTGATGTACAAAGGTTTTAATTTTAATGAAATCCAATTTATCTATTTTTTCTTTGGTTGCTTTGTGTCATCTCTGAGAAGTGCCTAGATTGCTTAATCTAAGTCATAAAGATTTAAACCTATCTTTTCCTTTAAGGGTTTTATATTTTAAGTTTTTCTGTTTAGCTCTTTGATCTTTTTTGAGTTTTTTTTGTATACGGTGTGAGATTGGGTCCAACTTCATTCTTTTGCATGTAGATATCCAGTTATCCCAAAACTTTTTGTTGAAAAGACTATTCTTCGCCCATTGAATGGTCTTGGCACTCTTGTTGAAAATCAATTGACCATTGATCTATAGATTTATTTATGGACTGTCTATTATATTCCATTGATCTATATGTCTGTCTTTAGGCCAGTATCACATTGTCTTGATTAATGTAGTTTTGTAGTAAATTTTGAAATCAGAAAGTGTTACATGTATTCTTGGTCACTTGTAATACTGAAATCTCTGCTTAATTAGCCTAGTGATCAGCTAATAATTGAAAAGAGGTTTCTTTATATTCCTGATACCAATAAGTTTCCCAGTATTTGTTGAGGGGCTCTGCATGTGTTCAGACAAACCTTCAACGTTCAGTCAGGTTGTTGACAACTTGACCTTAGTTTTCATTTCCTGCTTATGCAGGACTTTAAGATCAGTCGGAAGTGAGAGCTTAGGGCCTTTTCAGGTCTTTCCAAAGCAATTTACATAGCCCTATGCATGCAAATGGCCTTCTAGATTCCCATGAATATGTCTGAGCTTTTCAAAGTCCACTGCAAACATCTCATTCCCCATATTTTCCTTTTAAATTTTTTGGTTAGCTTCTTGTTTGTTCCAACTGTTATTGCTGCCTCAGGCAGCTACAGTGTTAAAAAATATCTCCTGATTGTTTTTGACAAACACCTCTGAAGAAAAAGCAATAGGCAAGTTCTGAATCAGATCAAATAAAGACAACCTTGTGAATGGGGTTTTCAAGGGAATTTCTAGGCAGGTCAAATAATGAAAATTCTCTGAGCCTTCACTCTTAAAAGAATTCCACCCTCACTCTGATTTCTCCAGTGCCTGCTAAGCTTCTTGTTTTCATTGTAATTGAGGACTGGTGGTTTACAAGCTACCACAGAGCTGGGGGGAGAGGTATGTGCATAGGGGAAGTTCTAACGCCACAAAGCTTGCTGTTTTTACTAAGATTAATGCTCTCTGGATTTTTGCAAGCTTGTGGTTAATTTCCAGAGTTTTGAAAACGGTGAGGTTTGATTTTCATGTTTTTGGTTAGTGTTCTTATTGCTTCTATGGAGGTTTTTTGGAGTTTCTTACTCCACCATTTTTGAAGTCATCTTGATCTGAAATTTTAATGTCCACTGATACCTCCTCCTTTGCACCAAATGTTATTAGACCAATTTGTGCTATTTTCTACTATGGTTTGGATGTTTGTCTCCTCCAAAACTCATGTTGAAATTTGATCCCCAATGTGGCAGTGTCGGGAGCTGGGGCCTAAAAGGAGGAGTTTGGGTCATGGGGGGTGGATTTGTCATGAATAGATTAATGCCTTCCCTTGGACTTGCCAGTCATCATAATGATGAGTCAAATAAACCTCTTTTCTTTATAAATGACCCAGTCTCAGGCATTCTGTTATAGCAACACAAAACATACTGAGACATCTAGGAATTTAATAGATTTAAAAAAAAATCACAAATTATCACATGCCTTGTAACTCAGCATGAAACTGTTGGAATTTCCAGGAGATTAGGCTGTATGATCCAGGGTCTCCATCTTTGTGTGTATTAATGTATGTATTTTTCACCCATGAAGCAGAGTGTTAAAATGGTAAGTGTTGTCTCATAATTGCTGCTGAGAAATATACATGGCAAGTATCCATCATTCTAAATGGATATATTAGATTGTCCATTGAGGGACATGCTATGATCCAATGCGTGATGAAACAGGTTCTTCAACCTCTAGCCTACTACCAGCCTCCAGTCCAAACAAGGGAAAATGAGAGTGATCGGTAAACACACCTGATGAGTGAGGAATACTTTGAAGATTGTCATAGTACTCTGCATTTCTCTCCCTAATCCCCCAATCTTCAAGCCAAATTAAAAGGGCTTCAAGAGAACTAACTACTCTGAGCTTGAAGTGTGTCCTCTGGAGTGTGGACAGCACTTGATATGTATCCTCTGAATTTGAGAGAGCCCAAGGGATGGTGACTGAGGCTTGCCTAAAAAAAAAATTAAATGCCAGTTGGGGTTGCCTGTGACTGCAAGGCAAAGGAAGAGTTGCAGTGGGAGCAGTCTGAGAATTTGGTGGGGTGGGAGTACAAAGTGTTTACCATGGGCCAGAATGGGTTCTAAGGAAAGTATCCAGGTTTGAAGCTTCTAGAAAGGGTTCCCCTGAAGAGGTATGCATGCTAAGGCAAAGGGATCACAACCTTCAGAGTGTTGGTGGAGTATGCAGTCAGAGTTGAGAGCAGATGGGAAGGGCAGCAAGCAAAGAATAATGGTATCTTTAACAAAAACAATGCGAGAGAAAACTGGTAGGAAAGAGAGAAGTTTTGAGTTTCAACTTAGATATCATTTTTGTGATTTAGTATTTTAATGATTATTTCACATCAGTTAAAGGGGTCTCTGCTACCTTCTTTGTATATATTTAATATTTCTAAAGTATTTTCAAGAAGTTATCACTATTACCACGGACCCTGGGATGCTTCACTAAAACTAAGAATCAGAAAGCCTAAGTTCTAGTCCTGGCTCCATCACTAAATCATATGGGAACTTAACCGTTTTGTGCCTCAATTTCTTCACTATAAAACAAAAATAATCATTGCCCTATCCTCTCACATGGTTGCACTGATGATGAAAGAGGATATAGGATAATTTATGTGAAAGTTCTTTGAAAAGAACCAAGTGCAAGATTTGTTTCAAATCTATTTCTTGTAATGAGTACATACCAGTCATCTGGCAGGGATAGAGCAAGAGGCAGTGAATCTCCAGTTTGTATTCCAAGACAGGAACCCAGCAGCACCCTGTAATCTATAACAAAACAATGAATGTAAGTTACGACCAGTGCTCACCTGGAACAAAATGCTCACTGAGGATGAGGCACTAAGGAATTGCATAGTTTTTGCTCTAGAACATTAAGAAAGGGTAGGACCTAGGAGGTTGAGATGCTGCATTTTACAACATTGGATACATAACAAACACAATTTCTTGATATCTCACTTTTTAAAGTTCCTAATTTCCTCACTTCAAAGTATGGACTGAAACTCAAGGGTTTATTTGACCTTGCTGACAGAATCTCATCCCTGGCTAGAGGAAGCAACTCTTCTGTCCACCCTTGGTCTAATGAAGCTGTTCCTCTTTTCCTGAGGGTGTTCCCTTTCTGGAGGAAGACAATTCCCTTCCTGCCCCATTCATTCTGTGGTTCACAGTAGACCTGTAACCAGAATTAATAAGCATCAGTATGGGGGGGGGGCAAATGCAAAGTAAGAGTCAAAGATACCAAAAGACTTGTGGGAATTTGTTAATTTATATGTAACAGACATCTGGATATTGAGGATGTTCTACTGAAGATGATGAAGTCTGTCCTTATATTTTACTAGCTGGAGCATCAGGGTGTATTTCTATTAGTTTACTGCTCTGATTAACTCAAATCTAGACTAGATGCTGAGACCCTAGAAATCCCCCAGCAATATGTAGAGGGAGGAATTCAAGGACTTTGTGAGAGAAGCATGCTAGTGTAAATTTATCACCTGGGATTTGCCTGCTCTCTCCTTAATTACGTTCCCCCAAAAGGCCAGATGGACTGTCTCCTCACTAAGGACTTGAGATAAATTGGTGAGTTAAGCACAAATATATATTTTTTCTTTTTCTTTGAAAATAATGTAAAACTTTTAGAAGAGTTGCAAAAATAAGAATAGCACAAAGAACACTCATGTACCCTTTACCCAAATCCATCTATTATTAACATTTTACCTCATTGTACACACACTCTATATTTATCTGTGTTTGTGTGTGTGTGTGTGTGTGTACATACACATAATTTTGGGGGGAACTTTTTTTTTTTACTGACCAGTAACGGGATCACAACCCTCAGTGTCGCGCCCGTACCGGGGACCGGCAACAGGATCGCAACCCTCGGTGTTGCGCCCGCACCGCGCTCAGCCAGTGAGCGGGAACCGGTCTCCACATGGGATCCGAACCCTTGGCGGGAGCGCCGCCACGCTCCCAAGCGGCGCACTCTCCAGTGTGCCACCGGGCTGGCCCTTGGGGGGAACTTTTTGAAAGTTAGTTGCACACTCCTAAATCCTGCATTGTGTACATTCTAAGAATAAGAATATTGTCTTACATAACCATGGTACAGTTATTAACTTCATTAAATTTAACATTAGTACAAAGCTTTGATATAATCTAACTCCCATCTTCCAATTTTATCAACTGACCAACAATGTCCTTTATAGCACTTTTTTATGCTTTAGCACAGGACCAGTCTAGGACCAGGTATTTCAGTTAGTTGCCACATCTCTTTAATCTCCTTTAGTCTAGAACATTTACAGTCTGTCTTTTATGACATTGAGATTTTTGAAAAGTACGGTCTCCCTTCCTTTTGCTTTAATAAAATGTTCTCATTTGGAATTTGTCTGATATTTTCTTACGCTTAGTTTCATATTATGCATTCTTGGCTAGAAAACTGCACAATTGATGCTGTTTTTCTAGGGCGTAGTATTGGAAGGCACAGAATATCTATCTGCATCCCCATGGGTGATATTCATTTTGATCACCCAGTCAAGTTTATCCTGATTTTTCCTCTTTATACTTAACTATTTTTCTCTGGTAACTAATAAGCAGTTTGTGCAGAGATACTTCAAAAACAATGTGAATATTTTGCTCCTCATCAAAATTTCCCCTTTGTTTAAGCTTTGTTTCCCTTTGTTTAGTTGATTATCCCTGCTTACATTAATCTTACGATGATGATTGAAAGATGGGGTTTTTAAGACTATTATGGAAGAAAGAGCCAAGTAGAATCTCCTGGAGCTCCACCTCCCGAACACAAAAGCAATACTGTACTGTCTTCCTGGTAAAACTGCCTCCTTGGTAGAAGTATTGAGTCAGCAATGATGTAAGATGTAGGAATGATGAATTAATTCATATTTAGTTAGTTTACAAAGCAGGTGGGTTTCAAAGTGACCTTAGATGGGCATTCATTGTATGTCAACTCTAAATGTGACTACTGTTCTAGATGTATTGGGCACTTAGCAAGTGATCTAATAAAAGCGTTTTTTCTATATATCAATTAAAACTAGGACTAGGATGAGGCAAGTCCTTCTCTTGCCTCAGACACAAAATTTAAGGGGGTGCCAAAAACTCAATAACTAAGATAAATAATATTTTAATGTAAATTTTTATAAAACCAAAATTAATGCAAAAAATCCACGATGTACAGAATAACAAAATTTTAAATAGACAAAGGATGAGCAATAAACAGAAAACACCAGAAGCAGAACATGTCCATTGTCTTGCCACAGTGTATGTTAACTCTTTAGCCATGTGCCACTAATTTGCAGAGAATCCCGAACACTTCACCATCCCACAGGACATCATTATGCTAGTCTACTATTGACGACATCATGTTGACCAAACCTGGAGGACAAAAATTAACATGTACTCCAGATGCTAGAAAATGGATGATAATTCTCTAGAATATGCAGGGGCCTGCTGACACAACAGTAAATTTTCAGTGGGGCAATAGGGGTGGGGAGTAGGTGTGTCCAGTGATCTGGGACACACTGGATATTCTTCCAATGTACATGAAAATTTTTTGTACCCTGGACCCCCTACCATTTAGTAGGTTTCAATGGGTGTCCGAAGTAACATATATTACATTTGACTGGTTGCTTCTTTCCACTTACTGGGTAACTCAAAAATCTTCCATCTTTGGTACTGACATAAAAACAGACACACGGACCAGTAGAACAGAATAGAGAACCTAGAAGTCAATCCATGTACTTACAGCCAACTAATCTTTGACAGAGGCACCAAGAACATACACTGGGGAAAGAACAGCCTCTTCAATAAATGGTGCTGGGAAAACTGGACATCCATGTGTAGAAAAAATGAAACCAGACCCTTACCTCTCGCCATATACCAAAATCAACTCAAAATGGATTAAACACTTAAATATAAAACCTGAAACTATAAAACTCCTAGAAGAAAACACAGGGGAAACATTTCAGGATGTAGGACTGGGCAAAGACTTTATGAATAAGACCTCAAAAGCACGGACAACAAAAGAAAAAATAAACAAATGGGATTATATATATATATATTTTTTGTCTTTTTGTCTTTTTCCGTGTCTGGCAACGGATCGCAACCCTCAGTGTTGCCCCCGTACTGGACTGGGGACCAGCAACAGGATCGCAACCCTCGGCGTTGCTCCCAGGCCTCGCTCAGCCAGTGAGCGGGAACCGGTCTGCATGTGGGATCCGAACCCTAGGGCGGGAGCGCCGCCGCGCTTCCCAAGCGGCGCACTATCCAGTGCGCCACCAGGCCGGCCCACAAATGGGATTATATTAAACTAAAAAGCTGCACAGCAAGGGAAACAATCAACAGAGTGAAAAAACAACCTACAGAATGGGAAAAAAATATTTGTAAACTATGCTTCCCACAAGGGATTAATATCCAGAATATACAAGGAACTCAAATAACTTAATAGTAAAAAGAAAAACCAAATAATCCTACTAAAAAATGGGCAAAGGAACTGAATAGACATTTCTCAAAAGAAGACATACAAATGGCCAACAGGTACATTAAAAAAAAAATGTTCAGCATCACTAATCATCAGGGAAATGCAAATCAAAACTACATTGTGATATCATCTCACCCCAGTTAGACTGGCCATTATCAAAAAGACAGAGAATAACAAATGCTGGTGACAATGCAGAGAAAGGGGACCCCTCCTACATTGTTGGTGGGACTGTAAATTAGTGCAGCCATTATGGAAAACGGTATGGAGTTTCCTCAGACAACTACAGATAGAACTGCCATATGATCCAGCAATCCCATTGCTGGGTATATACCCAAAGGAATGGAAATTATCATGTCAAAAGGATACCTGCACTTCCATGTTTATTGCAGCTCTATTTACAATAGCCACGATATGGAACCACCCTAAATGTCTATCAATGGATGACTGGATAAGGAAAATGTGGTACTTATACACATTGGAATACTACTCAGCTATAAAAAAGAATGAAATTCTGCCATTCGCAGCAACACATATGATCTTGGAGAAAATTATGTTAAATGAAATAAGCCAGGCACAGAAAGAAAAGTGCCACATGTTGTTACTCATAAGTGGGAAGAAAGAAAGAAAGAAAGACAGAAAGGGGGGGGAGGGAGGAAGGAAGGAAGGATGGAAGGAAGGAAGGGAGAAAGAAAAGAAAGAAAGAAACATAATGATATATTGAGCTTTCAGAAGGAGAAAACAAAACTGTGATTTCTAGAGCCAGGAAAGGGGTGGGGAGGAGGGATACTAAGAAATGGGTTAATGGACACAAAACAACTAGTTAGGAAAAATAAGTTTTACTGATGTACAATTGGGCTATACACCTATAATTAACAATAATTTACTGCATCTTATCAAATGACTAGAAGACAGGAGATTGAATGTCCTCAACACAAAGAAATGATTATATTTTGTAATGATGAATATGCTAATTATTCTGACTTGATCATCACACACTGTAAACAGGTATTGATACTCTGTACCCCACAAAGATGTATGATCGATCATGTTTCAATTTTTAAAAATCTTCCATCTTTGAGAGGGCCTAAAGCAAGAGATGGTGGCCCAATAGGTCCAGGCTGTAGCGAGTGTGATTCTGCCACCTGGCCCTTATCACCCAATAAACCCAATGGTTCCTAAAATATTCTTGGCAGATTGAGATGTTGTGACAGCTTATGAAGAATCCGTACAGGAGGATCACAGTAAGAAGCCCTTGGAGCTCGGAAAAAAAATCGATGTTCCCTTAAGGAAGTAACTTTTCACTTTTAAAAACAATTCCTGTCTTGCTTCAAGCTTCTGGTAGCAATCAAATTTCTAATGTAGAACTTAAAGTAATCATGTAACCCAAACTGTCCATCATAAACTGGTGCTGAGAGCTACCTAACTATATAAACTTAGGTGTGCCCTGAAGCATTTCATTGTCAATGGAAACTGTATAATTGGAATGTGGCCTGAGCAGATCTTGAATGCAGAAGTCCCAGCATACCTACTCCTGGCATGCAGCCATTCTTCCAATGACTCACACCTACAACCTCATAGGAAGCTCAAGTTTTGTTTACAGCTGGTGTCCCGACCCGCGGGATATTCAACGCAGACCCTGGAGGGGGGAGTGGGAATTGGATGGGACAAGAGATGCGAGAGATGGG
>NW_007738146.1:45881-46361 GCF_000696425.1 Galeopterus variegatus
TCATAATTTCTAGTTAAAATAGCAGTAAAATATGTCTGATTATCTGAAATACACAATTGATCTGAACCATAACAAGTACTATGCAATGTTTCAACAAAAGATTGACAGGGACAAGTCTTAGGGCCATCATTGTCAGTGGGTGCAAATTGGGGTTTTTCTACACAACTATAGGCAGGAGAAGTTGGAGCCAAATATGCTAAACGTGCACCACAATCAACGACGGCTATGTATGGTGAGGGAGGACTAAGAACAGTACCTCCCTTGCAATCACAAGGCTTACCAAAATGTTTGTTTACCAATTGTCGAGCGAGTCTGTGGAGTTGCTCCGGTGTTATTATTTATCCAAATAGGTGTAGCCCATCCAGGGGTATACCAATAATGAATAGGATCTGGCTTGGGCAAAATATTATCATTTTAAATAAATTTTGTAGTATTATTATTTAAATAATTTCTATAATCATTACCAGGGCTAGAAATAGA
>NW_007738147.1:0-446 GCF_000696425.1 Galeopterus variegatus
TTTTTAAAAAAAAAAAAAAAAAAAAAAAAAAAAAAAAAAAACTAATATTTTTAAAATTAGCTGATTAGAAACCATTTACATTTCAATAGATCAGAGGATCATGAGAAAATAAAAATACCTAATAAGTGTCTGAAAAAAAGCCTAATCTCTCTAATAATCCAATAAAAGCAAACTTTAAAATAGATTAAAATTTTGCCAGTCAAGTTATAAAAGAATACTGCTGTTGAAATGGGGGAAGTATAATGTGGTATTATTTTTTTGTAAGGTACTGAATGTAAATGTGTATTGAGAGCTTAAAAAATGTTCATGCTCTTTGACCCAGTTAAAGTTACTTTTTGGGTATTGACTTTGGAAATATGTCTTAAGGAAATAACCCAAAACACAGAGAAATCTTTATGTGTAAGAAACTTTATCATTAAAAAAAAGTGATATGTAAGAAGTACTAC
>NW_007738147.1:5567-7310 GCF_000696425.1 Galeopterus variegatus
AAAAACTTTTTACTTTAGAATAATTTTAAATGTACAGAAAAGTTGCAAATATAGTAGAGAGAGTTCCTGCATCCCTTCACCCGGCTTTCCATCATGTTAATATCTTCCCTAACTACGGGACATTTGTCAATACTGTGTTATGGTACAGATTTCATTTTAACTTCACCGGTTTTTTCACTGATGTGCTTTTTCTGTTCCAGGATTCAATACATGATTCCACATTGCATTTAGAAACACTGACTTCTGATTTAACCAAAAGTTGTTGTAAAAGAGAGTGAAATCTTCATCTTCTATAATAGGATACCACAGTAGATCCCGCTAAAACTGGGAAGTCAAAAAATAGATAAGAATAATATTTTTTAAAATGAGAATAACTACAAAAGAAACAGCTGAAAAATTGAAAGCAGCCACTTCTAAGTCCTAAGGAAGTCTTGGAAAAAAGGAGCTGCTGGGTTTTTTTGTCATAAGCCTTTTAGTACTCTGATGTTTTTAACTATACTCACGTATTATTTTTATAAATAAGCAAAAAAAAAAAAAAAAAAAAAAAAAAAAAAAATTTTTTAANGCCAGTGAGCACTGTGAGCGCACTGGTCATCCCTATATAGGATCCGAACCCGCAGCGGGAGTGCTGCCGTGCTCCCAGTGCCGCACTCTCCCGAGTGCACCACAGGCTCGGCCCAAGGATAGCCATATTTTTAAAAAGCAATAGAAGAGTCTGAAGATAAAATTGATAAACTATTTCAGAAAGCAAGAATAAAATTCAAAAAGATGTAAGACAGGAGAGAAAAGAAAAGAAAGTTAGAGGATCAATCCAGGATACTCAACTAGTGGGAATTCCAGAGAGATAAAAAAAAATAAAAATAAAAGAGAAAATTATCAGAGAACTTTCCAGAAGCGAAGGATATGTTTCTAGGTTGAAAGGGATCATCAAAGTGCCCAGCAGAATGAGGGAATGAAAAAAAACCTGTTCAAGATACTCATGGTGAAATTTCTTATTTCAGGGATAAAGAGAAGGCTCTAAAAACATAGAGACGAGAAATGGGTCCATAATAAGAATCTGCAATTAGAATCATATCAGACTATTTAATAGTCACATTGGAAGCTAGAAGACCATGGAACAATGCCTTCCAAGTTCTGAAGAAAAATTATTCTCAACTATTATTCTCTACCATTCAAATTATAAACAAGCGTAAGGGCAGCATATGGTTATTGTTAGACCTGACTCAGATATTTGTTTGTCATGCACTCTTTCTTAGAAAGATACTGAAAGATATGTTTTAGCAAAATGAGGTAAACTAAGATTACATAAGACAGGAATCCAGGGCACAGCACATCCAATACAGGCAAGAGGGAAAGGAAAGTTCTGTATCAACCAAACCAGATTACAGCAGCAGAATCAAGGACTCAAGGAAGGAGATACCAGGGAAAATCATTTAACTATTAAATTATCGGATGTATTTGAGCAGTTGAATAATAAGATTGGTAGACGTTTGTCATATTTGTCAAGAAGATTTACCTGAGGATTTGGAAAATAGTTACATAAATAAATTTAAAATGAGGCAAGTATTAACTACAGAAAATAATTTAAATGTTGCACCCCAAAGGAAACGTAAGTGTGGCATATGTTTTGGCTCAACAGCAAATATATGGATAACATAATGTAAACACTGACTTCCTTTTTGAAAAACTTTTTACTTTAGAATAATTTTAAATGTACAGAAAAGTTGCAAATATAGTAGAGAG
>NW_007738147.1:8627-11162 GCF_000696425.1 Galeopterus variegatus
AGAAATCTTTATGTGTAAGAAACTTTATCATTAAAAAAAAGTGATATGTAAGAAGTACTACCACTAACATCAGAAAATGCTAATATTATAATATTAAGATTTAGAAAAAGAATACAAGCTTGTGTATTTCATACATGATTTCAGCTATGTGAAAGAAATTACTGCGAGGAAATTCACCAATATTGAAGTAAATGGCTATTATCACAAGGTGGTGGGATTGTGAGTGATTTTTATTTTATTTTCTATATTATTTTATAATGAGAGTGCATTGCATTTATGGCCTGAAAAGACCTTAAGAGTTACTTAAAGAATGTGGGGTGTGTGCACCTGACAGTGTAGAAATTGTCATCTTGGGGGACGTGTTTTTGACTCCACTTTTGCTCTGGCATTGCTGTCCCCCTCCCGTTTCCTTCCTAGCACTCAGGACCCAGTTTCTAGGGCCTTGATTTCAGATCGTTTTATTATTATTTTTTCATTCACCACACATTTATTGAATACTGACTTAGTCCAGTCCCTACAGGGTGTCATGAACTGGGTAATCAGAGAGCTTTAAGCCTCATGGGGACAAACAAGTACATAAATAATTATAGTACAATAAATACTATTAAGTTGAACCACATGAAATTACCACTTTCATAGATCCAAAAGAGTCAACTAGTGGCAATTTCATATAGTTACAAATGCTATTTGAACAGAGAGGTAGGGCAGGGGGCTTCATACTTTGCAGAGGTGTTATCTTTGTAGTAGGAATTTTCTTAATGGTGGAATATCAAGCATCAGGATAGCTGCTAGGTGACATGAAATGATAAGATGCTAGTGAGAAGAGCCTTTGATTCTCATGGGCTGTTATTTGTGAGGGACAAACCACCGAGTTAGGTTGCTGGAAATCATAGGGAGCTTTCTTAGAACCAGAGGAGAGTCATCTGCAGAGAGGTGGTAATGGAAACCAGGAGAGTGCGTGTGCTTGGAAAGGGAGATGCCAGAGAGAGAAGCGCAGTGGGTGGAGAGGGCTGGGCAGAGGAAGCCAGGGGGAGCAACAGAACATTGCAGGCACTGCAGAACCGAGGAGGAAAGAGCTTCAAGGACACAGCATGCGAGAGTGTTACAGAGTGGGTAGAGATGCTGACAGTTAACAAAGGTTACTGGATCTGTCCATTGGATAGCATTGATTAACCTGAGAAAAACATGTTTTCAAGGGTGACCAGAGCAGAAATCAGATTGCAAAGGCTAGGAGGAAGGCAGTATATGCACAGTGGTTAACAGCCACAGACCCTGGAGTCAGAAGGCCCAGGTTTACTTTCTGGTTCTACAGCTAATTAGCTATGTGACCTAAGGCACCTTACTTACCATCTCTGTGCAAAATTTCCAAAATGAGTAAAATGACAATAGCCCCTCCTGTAACAAATTGCTCTGAGGGACCCAGTTCCTCACTCCTCCTGGCAGTTATACACTTTGTAACTTGCAGTATCCTCCTGCTCTGACTCTGGGCTTAACATTTTGACTTTAGTCAATACAATGACACAGAAGTGCCATTGTGCCAGTTGTGACCTCAGTAGACCACATGTGCTCCTTTCTGCTTGCTTGCTTGCCCCTATGTCATCACCTGGAGAATATACTCAGTCTAGCCTGCTGACAGAAGAGAGGCACACTGGAACGAGGCTGAGTCTTGTTGGCAGTCCCAGGAGGGCTAGCCTTGATTGTTTGACCCCCAAGCATGTGAGTGAGCCCGTCACAATCAGTAGAGTCATCTGCCACCCCCACTCACACTTCCTTCACCCAGCTGACTCCAGACATGTGAGCAAGAAATGCTTATCACTGAATGCACTGAGACTTTGTGGTTGTTTGTCAGGCAGCATTATTGCAAAAAACATATAATCAATATACCTACCTTATAGGCTTGTTGCACAATTAAATGAGATAATGTGTGTAGACTACCTTGAACAGTACCAAACACATAGTAACTGCTCAAATAAGTGGTACTGGTTATATCATTATCAGGTTGCACAATTAAATGAGATAATGTGTGTAGACTACCTTGAACAGTACCAAACACATAGTAATAAGTGGTACTGGTTATATCATTATCAAAGAAAGTGATTATTTTCCTGGGATCACACAGCGACCGGCTGAGACACAAAGATAGCCTGGGCAGGCAAATCATTTGGTGCCTCTCCAAATAAGTATAATATTTTCTCTCTTACTCATTGTTTATTTAGTGAGGGAGAAAGAAAACTGAATTTCATTGAATATTTATTGGAAACAAAACTGATTTATTTATTAAACCATTTCCACTAACTGAAACAGAGTTGAAGTTCTAAAAAAGAAAAAATGGCAAAATATCTGCTATATTTCTGAATTACACTTCCTCTGTAGTGTTCTTTTGTGGTTTCCAAATGGGAAAACTTCTGGGCGATATATTGAAGGGTGTACAATTCAGAAGACAGAACAAACCTCGCGTTTCCAGTGAATGACACTACCATGCATTATTCAGTTTGGGATTTCAGCTGAATGGGACTTCTGACTCGGCTGACTGAC
>NW_007738147.1:11951-13447 GCF_000696425.1 Galeopterus variegatus
CTTTTCCTCCTGTGTTTCCTTGCATTATCAATTGGAGCAAAGCACAATGGGGCTATTAACTGTTCCCTGAGAAGTGAATGTTGATTGCAAGCAGAAAACCACAGTTACAGAGTTTATATCCCAAACAGGTGCAAGCTAATTATCCAACAAGATTCTCTCCCTTTCAGTTGTCCTTGCAAGGCTGAGGGCCCTACTGGCAAGATGCCTGGAAGTTGAAGTCCTTTGTACCTGTCACTTTTGCAGTGTGGGGAGTAAAGAGAATCTCCTCAAAAAGTCTTTCACCCCGATTCACTGGGTTCAAATCTCAGTTCTGCCATGTATTGACTGTGTGACCATGACCAAGTTTCTTAACTTCTCTGTGCTTCTGTTTTCTCATCAATAAATGAGGATGATAATGACACTTCCTTCATGATGATTTTGAGGTGATTCAAATCACTAATTCATATAATTCATATAAAGTGGTGGGTACAGTACCTGCTACATTTCAGTGCTCTTTATTTATTCAATAAATATTTATTGAACCTATTATGTACAAGGCACTGTTCTAACTATTCAGCAAAAATGATCAAGGATGACATAGGTCTTACATTCTAGCAAGGGACACAGACAAGTACCATGAATAGACTGAAGGTAAATGTTAGAGAATGTTAGAGAGGCAATTATATGTGATATGAAACAGAAGGAAAAGTAATGAAGGGTGAGAGGGGTGGGAGGAACAAGTGAGAACTGGGGAAAGTTGCAGTATTGACTAGAAATAGAGAAGCCTCATTAAGGTGGAACTGGAGCAAAAACTCAAAGGAGGTGAGTGAATGAGCTGAATGGACAGCCAAGACCCCAAGGCAAGGAGCCAGCGTGATCAGAAGGAACCAGGGGAGAGTGGTAGGAGATAAGGTCAAAGCAATAACAGGGTCTCACCTGGGGCCATGAAGGCCATTCTCAGAGCTTCAGCATTCACTCTGAGTGACATGGAGAAATCCATGACTTCAGTGCAGGACTTGAAGTGCAGGAGTGGCATAATCTGACTTACACTTTAAAGGAATCATTCTGGTTCTCTGTTGAGAATAAATTGTAGGGGAGAAAAGTGAAGTCAGAGAGACCCGTTGCTATTGCAGTACTTCATGATGAGTGACAGAGGCTCCAGTTGGGGTTTGGGGTTCGGGATAGGGATAGGGAGAAGAGGAGGAGGGTAGCCACAGAGGTGGTGAGAAGTGGTCGGGCCTGGGATGTACTATAAAGGCAAAGCTAACCACATTCTCTGGTAAATTAGATACAGAGTGTGAGATAAAGAGTCAAAGCATCCAGTCTGAGTAGCTGGAAAGATGGAGATGCCATCTATTGGAATGGGGAAGGTCACAGATAGGAAAGAGCAGCAGTTCAGCCTTGTTACTCAAGAAAACGTAGCTACTTTTGTTATTTTCAAATTCTGATATTATGACATGTATATTTTGCTTTTCATACATGGTTCTGGGCATGTTCTAACTTTCCCCCACCTTTCT
>NW_007738147.1:14651-16224 GCF_000696425.1 Galeopterus variegatus
CCCACTCAGTCTGTTAGTGTTAGATCACAACATTTTTGTCCAGTCACACTTCTACATTGTTGTCCATGCGTCAGCCATGTCTACCTAATGAAGCCTCCATAAAAAACCCAAGAGCCGAGGGTTTGGGGAGCTGAATATGTGGAGGTTCCTGGAGGGTGGCATACTCAAGGAAGGCATGAAAGCTCTGTGTCCCCTCCCCCATACCTCACCCTATGCATCTCTTCATCTGTATCCTTTGTAATATCTTTTATAACAAATGAGTAAATGTCAGTACATGTTTCCTTGAGTTCTGTGAGCCACTCAAGCAAACTAATGGAACCCAAGGAGGGGGTTGTGGGAACCCTGATTTTTAGCCAGTTGGTCAGAAGTTCCAGAAGCCTGGGCTTGCAACTGGCATCTAAAATTGGAGGAGGGGGATGTCTTGGGGACTAACCCCTCAACCTGTGGGATCTGATGCTATCTCCAGATAGATAGTGTAGGAATTAAATTGGAGGAAACCCAGTTGATGTTTGCTGGATAACTGGCGGCTTGCTTGCCAGTGGGGAGAAAGCCCCATACATTTGTTCACAGAAGTGAGTAAGAGTAGAAGAAAACACTTCAGTGTGTTTTCCCATTCATACCCATATACTGCCTTAAAGTGTTATAAATGCATGCACTATCTTATCTATAGCACCGGATGGCAAACTGCTTGAGACTAGGGACCATATCATGTTTTTCTTTTAAATTGACCACAGTGCTATCACAGTTTAGTTGATACGGCTGCACTCCAAATTTGCAACACATACCAGCTACATTCCTGGTATTTGTCAAGTAATCAAAACAAGTACTGTCCATCTTTCAAAGTCTTATTTGAAAAGAAAAAGAAAAAAAAATCAATGAAGGATGACTTGAATGGTATAGAGGACATTCCTGCACAGATACATAAATCCCACCCCTATGTTAAAAGAAGGCATCTGGAAACTAAATCCCTGATCTGCAACATCTAGGCATCCCTACAACACTTCCATTAGTAGAATTTTGAAGTGATGCTGTTGGCCAATTTGGAGGAATGTTATAAGGAACAGCTCTTTAAAACTCAGTGCTGTTTTCTGTGTGGATGTAGCTGAAAATCCAGTTGAGTACATGGCAGTCTTTTTCTATAGAACAAATTTCTCCCTTGACTCTGTTTCTTCTCCCTAATACAGCCCAACATCTGCTTTTTTAAAAATAAAACTCAAGATCGTTATTTATATCATGGATTGACAAACTTTTTCTGTAAAGGACCAAAGAGTAAGTATCTTAGGCTTTGCAGGTCAGTGCGCTCTGTGCCTCTACTCAACTCTGCCATGGTAACGCAAAAGCAGCCACAGACAATACACCAGTGAATAGACCTGGATGCCTTCCGATTAGACTCGATCTACAAAAACAGGTGGCAGGCCAGATTTGAAGCCTGGACCATAGTTTGCTGAACCGTGGTCAAAATCATTATCTCCAATTCATCTTTCATTGTCTTACAACTGTTCACCTCCCCACTCCCCTGAAACAGTTCTTGTCAAAATTACCAATGACCTCCATGTTGCTAATTCCAATGGCC
>NW_007738147.1:16468-23373 GCF_000696425.1 Galeopterus variegatus
CCTGGATGCCTTCCGATTAGACTCGATCTACAAAAACAGGTGGCAGGCCAGATTTGAAGCCTGGACCATAGTTTGCTGAACCGTGGTCAAAATCATTATCTCCAATTCATCTTTCATTGTCTTACAACTGTTCACCTCCCCATTCCCCTGAAACAGTTCTTGTCAAAATTACCAATGACCTCCATGTTGCTAATTCCAATGGCCAACTCTCAGTCCCTGTTTTATCTAGACCCACAGTAGCATTTGACACAGTTGATCCCTCCATCCTCCTTGAAACTCTTTTTTCCCTTGGCCTGTAGAGCACCACGATCAGCTTGATGTCCCCCGACATCACTGGCTCCTCCTCCTTCATCTTTTTTTCTGCCTTCTCATCTTCTCCCTGATTCCTAACCTTGGAGGGCCCCAGGGCTCCGATCCACTTCTCTCCTGTATTTGCACTCATTTCCTGGTGATCTCGTTGAGTTTCCTGGCTTTAAATGTAACTATAAGCTGATGATTCTCAAACTTATATTTCCAGCCTGAACCTCTCTCCCACCCCCAGAATCATATTTCTAGTGGCTAATTAAGCACCTCCAGTTGGAATCCAACAAACACCTCAAACTCAAATTTTCCGGAACCAAATTTCTGCTCTTTGTCCACAAACATGATACCCCTGTAGGCTTCTTCATCTCAATTAACTTTGGAGTCTTCCTTCTCCCCTCTCTTTCTCTCACATCCTACATCCAATCCACCAAGTCCTCTTTTTTATGATTATTCAAAATATTTTAACATTTATTTGTACATATTTGTGTGGTACAGTGTGTTGTTTCAATACAGGCACATACTGCACAATGACTCACTCAGGGTAGACAGCATAGCCCACCATTAGCCCACCATTCTTCCTCCCCACCCCCAACTATATTAACAAAATACATTCTTATCAATTCCACACTACTTCCCTGGTCTAAGGCCTCTCATCTCTAGTCTAGATGATCAGCATAGCCTCCTACCTATTTTCCCTGATTCCCCTTTCCTTCCTATAGTCCATTTTCAACACAGCAACTAGAAGGATCATTTTACAATGCAAGCCGGGTCATATCACTCCTCTGTCAGACCCCCCATTTCACTCAGAGTAAAGTTTGTGTAATACCCACTGTATCTCATGTCCTCTCTGATGTTCTGTCTTAGCTTTTACTCTTTCTCCTTCAAGGCTTTCCTCAAATTTCATCTTCTCATTGAGATCTACCCTCCCCACCCTACATAAAATTGTATCCCCCTTGCTCCCTAGAGCATCCCATCCTCCTTACCCTGCTTCCTTCCTTCTATAGCCCCCATCTCCTTCTAATACATAGCTCCCTGTTGTGTCAGGTCCACAAAGGCAGGTTCCACCTGTTTTGTACGCTACTGTATCCTCAGCACCTACAACAGTGCCTGTCCAGAGTGAGCACTAGGTAAATATTTGAATGATCTAAGGACTAGGGATAACTGTGCTCATGAGGAAATAGTTTATTTTATGGACAATATGAATTGTGTAACTGATCATATTTTTCTCTTCACTTTGGCTACTAGGAGTCTTAGAGTCAAATTTATAGTACTAATAGAGGAATTCACATGCATTTAATGGCTTGTGGTAAAGAATCTCAGTTATGGATCTAGGGGTCCTTTGAGTCTCCTGCCAACTTACTAGATGTGTGACTTTGGGCAGGTTACTTAACCTTTCTGTGCTTCAGTTTTTTCTTGTAAAATGGTTATAATAATAGTAACTTACTTCAAAGGGTTGTTGTAAGGATAAAATGAGACAGTAGATGTCAAGTGCTTGGATCAGGGCTTAGCATATTGAAAGAGCCCAGCAATGGCTTGCTGGTACTACTAGGATGACCAATCATCTTGGTCTGTCTGGATCTGAGGGGTTTCCCTGAATGTGGAACTTTCCGTGCTAAAACCAGGACAGTCCTGGGTGCACCATCTTACATTTCGACACTGTTTCCCTTTGCCTCTTTGTATTTCTTATTTTTATATTATCCTGCTATACAGATTTACGAAAGGTGCCTTATATTCTTTGTGAAACAAAGTGTGGTGTAAATAAAACATACATGCATTCACATATAATTTGTGCACATTATATGACCTTAGTAATTATTAATAAACTATATGCTTTACAAAGGAAAACAAATGACTGAATGAAGGCGTAGTCATTTCTTCTCTAATAGGATTAAATTCACTTTTTGCAATGCTGTATGCAAAGCAGAGCCAGAAATAGATGAGGCATATATGACAGAGCCTGAAAGATTTCATAATGAGCAAGTTTAGTATCATACAGCAACCATAAGATTATATAAATGAAAAGACTAACACTGCTAAGTGCCACTCAAGTGTTGGTTGATGTTATTATTACAGTCTGGTCTTATGATACTCTGAGGCTTCTTGAATAACACAGAAGTCTAATAAAATGAGGCCACATATTTTCAGAAATACAATATAAACTTTGTATCTACAATCTTCCACAAATTCCTCATAAAATTATCTTTTTTTTTTGTCTTTTTGTCTTTTTCCATGTCCGGCAACGGATCGCAACCCTCAGTGTTGCCCCCGTACCGGACCGGGGACCGGCAACGGGATTGCAACCCTCGGCGTTGCTCCCACACCTCGCTCAGCCAGTGAGCGGGAACCGGTCTGTATGTGGGATCCGAACCCTCGGGCGGGAGCGCTGCCACGCTTCCCAAGCGGCGCACTATCCAGTGCGCCACCGGGCCAGCCCCCTCATAAAATTATCTTAACCTATTATACTTTCGTTGGCATTTACCCTCTCCTATAACCTTTGTGAACATCTGAAATATGAAATAGGTTATCAACATCTTTCTTAACAAAATGTTATTAAGACTTCCAGAATTGCAATGTAAGGAGCTCTGCAGACTCTCTACCTAACAAAACAATTACAACTGGTGAAAATTACTAAAAGAATTTCTAAGTCTGTGGAATCTGTTCTAAGAGGAATATGAATCTAATATCTCAGTAAGAAGAGTGTATTAGTTCATTTTGTGCTTCTATTAACAGAAATACCTGAGACTGGGTAATTTATAAAGAAAAGAGGTTTATTTGGCTTATGATTCTGGGACAGCTGCATCTGGCAGGGGCCTCAGGCTGCTTCTATTCATGGTGGGAAGCAGCAGGCAGCCGGTGGGTACGGGAAGATCACATGGCGAGAGAAAGCAAGAGAGAGAAAGAGGAGGTGCCAGGGTCTTTTTAAACAACCAGCTCTCACAGGAACAAATAGAGAACTCACTCATTAATCCCCCCTCCCCCAGGAAGAGCATTAATCCATTCATGAGGCACCCGCCCCCATGACTCAATCAGTTTCCAACACTGCCACATTAGGGATTAAATTCCCACATGAGTTTTGGAGGGGACAACACATCCAAACTCCATCAAGGAGCTAGAGTCTGGCATTTGAGCTATGACCTATTCCATTCTCTGTCTCCCAGCTCAGTATAATGGAAGCTCTACTATGGGTGGGTGAAGCCAGGAACACATGGCTATCTCTTCCCCAGTTCTCACTTTAGGTCTACAGTATTATCCCAGGAGCATCAGGCCACTAGCATTTTTCATCCCCAGGCTCCCTGTTGCAGAAGCTCTATTCCAGGCAAGATCAGCAGGAGCTATGGGGCTCCCTTCATCTACCTAATTCCCTCTCATAGCATAGAAGCTCTACCATGCAGCAGAATGAGAATATTGAACCCAATTTCACTCACTACAATTTGCTTGTAGGGTGAAAGTTTTATGCCAGGAGAGGCAAGCCAAAATACCACAGGCTTAATGCCCCCACCCAGTGCCCCTTTCATAAAGCAGGTATGTCACTTCAAGTGTAGTAAGTCATTGTCCTCACCCCCAGATCTGGAACAATGGTGTAGAAATCTTGTACAGGGAGAGAAGCAGGTTGTAAGAACAGAGAACTTTAAGTTCCCTTCCAGGGAACTGCATTCATTTGTGAAATTTCAAGCCCAAAGGTGCTATCAAAAACAATGACAGCAAGGAACTCAATTGTAGAGCAACAATAAGTTTAACAGAAAAAACTAAGGAAAGAGATAGCTAAGGAGAGCTCTTTTGAAGTTGAAACAAGTCTCTAAGATGGTTTTCCAAGACTACCCATAAAAAGGTACCTAAATTTAACAAGATGAGAATATTGACAAATATGCCTCATAGCAATGCTGAAAACAATGGAACAATCAGCTGGCAATTAGTTGAGGTCAACATCCTGGTGTGATACCAACAGAGACAGCTTAACAGAGAGATCAAAGAAAGAAACTGTCAAACAGAGCCATTATAAAACCATTGTCATCTCAGCATGACTGTGTGCATGTCCAAGACAGCACCCTCTGAGGAACAACGTCAGTGGCTGCAAACAGAGCAGGAAAATATACTTAAACAGCTAAGCCAAGTCACTGGCTTCAAACAAACAAGCAAATACCACCACCAAGCCTGTGGGGGGTGGGGGGGAAGGAGAATCAGTATTCAGGGTTACAACAATATATTATCTAAACATCATGAAAAATTCAAGCAAAAAAGGAAGTATGACCCATACACAGTAAAAAAAGTAGGCAGTAGAAACCATTTTTAAGAGGGCTCAGATGTTGGACTTACCAAACAAAGACTCAAAGCAGACATTATAAGGAGTATTAACAGAAGTCCGTCAGGCTGAAAGCAAGTGAATTCAGATAGTAATCACACACAAGAAAAAACAGAATAACAATAAAGGAAATTCTGTAGGTAATTATAAAAGACAGTATAATCACACGTTTCTTCTCTTAATATAACAAGAAATTGTATAAAACCATGTGTATATAATTGTATTGTTCTATCAACACATAGAAATATATTTAACCACAAGCACAAAGAAGGTGGGTGAGATCAGAACTATATTGACATAAGGAAATAAAAACAGATGTTAATTCAAATCCACAGGAACAAATGAAAAGAACCTGAAATGGTAAATAAGAAGGTTAATATTACAAAGGCTATAAACATATATATTGTTCTCCTTTCTTCTCTCAGCTTCCTTAAAATGCATAAAATTATATAAATCAATAATTATAAAAGTATATTGCTGGGATTGTAATATAAATTAATAAGTAAGAGGGAAACAGAGAATAAAGCTATATAGGATTAACATGTCTACATATCACTAAAACTATATTAGTATAAATCTGAAGTAGATTCTGATAAGTTAAGATGCATATTGCAAGCCCTAGAGTATCTACTAAGATAATAACTCAAAAAGTAATTAGAAAATTATTATTATTATTTTTGGTAGCTGGTTGGTTCAGGGATATGAACACTTGACCTTGGTGCTACAAGACTGTGCTCTAACCAGCTGAGCTAATTGGCCATCCCTGTAAAATTATTAAGAAAATTAAAGTGCTATACTAGAAAATACTCACTTAATACAAAAGAAAGCAGTAAAGGAGACATAAAAGAAACAAAAACAAAAATAGCACATGTAAATACAATTATCAATAATAACATTAAATTCAAATGAATTAAACAATTTAATAAAAAAGCAGAGACTGTGAGACTCTAAAAAAATACAAAATCCAATTATATTCTTTACAGTTGATAGAGTTTAGATTTAAAGACATAAATACCCTGAAAGTAATAGAGTGGAAAAATATGTAGTATGCAAACAGCAACCATAAGAGAGTCAAAGGGTTATATTAATATCACACAAAACAAACTTTAAAACAAACAAAAGTTACCAGTATTAAAGATTAAAAACTCCCTTATAATGATAAAGGAGTCACTCTATCATGAAGATATAGAAATTATAAACATGTAGGCACCTAACAAGAGAGTCCCAAAATACATGAAGGAAACTGACAGAATTGAAGAGAAGAACAGAAAATTCAATAATATCTGGAGGCCTCAATACCCTACTTTCAATAATGAATAGAACAACTATCCAGAAGGAAATAGAGACTTGAAAAATGCTATAAATAAAGAAAACCTAAAAGGCAACTAATAATACTCCACCCAACTATAGCAGGATACATATTATTCTCAAGTATACATAGAACATTCTCCAGGTTAGACCATATTCCAGGCCATCAAAGAAGCTTGATAAATAAAAAAGTTTTGAAATCATACAAAGTATGTGCTCCAATCACAATGGAGTGAAATGAGAAATCAGTAACAGAAAGAAAGAAATTTAGGGTATTTACAATCATGCAGATATTAAGCAACACACACCTAAATAACCAATGGGCCAAAGAAAATATCATAAGAGAAGTTAGAAAACATTTGAGATGAATGAAAGTAAAAATAGTATACTAAGACATATAGGATACAGCTAAATCAGTAATTAAGAGGAATTTTATACCTGCAAGTGCCTATATTTTAAAAAAAGAAAGATCTCAAATTAATAACCTAAACTTCCATCTTAAGATAATTAAAAAGAAGATCAAACTAAACTGAAGGCAAGTAGAAGCAAGGAAACAAAGATTACAGTGGAAATTAACAAAATAGAGAATAGAAAACAATAGAGAAAAATCAACAAAATCATGAAGTGTTTCTTTGAAAAGATCAACAAAATTGCCAAAACTTTATCTAGACTGACTAAGAAAAAAAGAAAGACTATAATTACTAAAATCTAGAATAAAGGAAGGCACATCATTACTAACAATATAGAAATAAAAAATTATTATTAAGGTGTACTATAAACAACTGTATGCCAATAAATTAGGTAATTTAGATGAAAACCACAGATTTTTACAGAGACAGAAACTATCAAACCTAGCACAAGTATATGAAAAAATGCTCAATATCACTAATCATCAGGGAAATGCAAAGCAAAACCACTTTGAGATATCATCTCATCCCAGTTAGACTGGCTATTATCAAAAAGAATAACAAAATGCTGGTGAGAATGTGGAGAA
>NW_007738147.1:24186-25629 GCF_000696425.1 Galeopterus variegatus
GAAAGAAAGAGACAAAGAAGGAAAGAAACAATCAATAATACATTGAACTTTTAGAAAGAGAGAACAGAACTGTGGTTACTAGAAGTGGAAAAGGGGAGGAAGGGAGAAATGAGAGGGTTTAATGAGAAATTAACAAGAAATTGGTTAACAGACACAAAGAATGATTATGTATTGTAATGATGAATAAGCTAACTATCCATCATGTATTGTACACAACTATTGATAGTCATTTTGTACCCCACAAATATATATATTGCTTCATTTAAAAGAAAAACCTAACACAAGAAGAAATAGAAAATCTAAATAGACCTATAGCAAATAAAGAGATCGAATTACTAATTTAAAGACTTCACACAAAGAAAAGCCCAGACGGCTTCAGTGGTGAATTCTACCAAATATTTTTTTAAAAGACAAATACAAATTCTTCACAACTCTTTTGCAAAATAGAAGAGGAAGGAACATGTTCCAACTCATTCTATGAGGCTAGTGATATCCTTACACCAAAACTAAAAAAGGACATCATAAGAAAAGTAAACTATGAACCTATATCCCATGAATATATATGCAAATATCCTTAAAGAAATACCAGCAAACCAACTCTAGTGAAATACAAAAATAATCACACACTAAGTGGTATTTACCCCGGGAATGTAAACATGGTTTAACATTTAAAAATTAATTAATGCAATACACCATAATCAATAGAATAAGGAGGGGAAAACCATATGATTATCTCAATAGACACAGAAAAAGAATTTGATAAAATCCACCACTCTTTTATGAGAAAGAAAAATCAACAAACTAGAAATAAAAGAGAATTTGATCAAATAGATACAGAACTTCTATTAAAAAATCACAATTAGTATTATGCTTCAGGGTGAAAGACTAAATGAATCATTTTCTCCAAATATTAGGAACAAGGTAAGGATGTCTGCTCTCACCACTTCTGTTCAACTTTGTACTGGAGATTCTAGTCAGGGGCATTAGCCACAAAAAGAAATAAAATCCATCCAGATTGGAAAAAAAAGGAAGAAAACTATTTTTATTTGCAGGTAACATGTTTTTTGTGTATAAAAAAAAATCCTAAGAAATCTACTATACATCCGTTAGAACTAGTTCACCAAGTTATATATATCTTGTATCCTATAAACTTGATATATGTATATACACAAAAATCAATTGCAGTTCTATATACTAGCAATAAATAATCCAAAAATAAAGGTAAAAAAGAAATTTCATTTACAATAGTACCAAAAAAGAATAAAATTCTTTGTAATAAATTTAATAAGAGGTGTAAAACTTGTACTCTGAAAACTTCAAAACATTGTTGAAAGAAATTAAGAAAGTCCTAATAAATGAAAAGACATTCTATGTTCATGCATCAAAAGACTTAATTTTGTTAAGACAGTAATATTCTGCAAACAGATCTACGTATTTAATGCA
>NW_007738147.1:26614-28916 GCF_000696425.1 Galeopterus variegatus
ACAACTGAATATCACATGAAAATGAATAAAGTTGGACTCCTACCTCACACCACTTACAGATGTTAATGAAAAATATATCAAAGACCTAAATGCAAGCACTAGAACTAAAAAAATCTTAGAAGAAAACATAGGTGTAAATCTGTATGAATTTGGAAGAGTAAATAGTTTTTTAGATATAACTAAAGCACATGAAACCAAAAAAAAAAACCAAACCTTATCAAGATTAAAAAGTGTGGTACTCTCTTGAGCTCTCTTTAGATAACTCTCAAGAAAATGAAAAGATGACCCACAGAATGAGAGAAAATATTTGCAAACCATGTATCTAATGAGTCTATCCTGAACATGTAAAAAAAAAAACTTGTATTCAGAATATATAAACAACTTTTGGACTTCAACAACAAGTAACATAATTTAAAAATTGGGCAAATGGTTTATGCACATATTTTTAAAGAATATATACAAAAGCCAATAAGCACATAAAAAGATGCTCAACAATATTAACAACTAGGGAAATGAAAATCAAAATCACAGTGAGATGCCACTTCACACCCATTATCAAAAGAACAGAAAATAACAAGTGTTTGTGAGAATGTGGCAAAATCTGAACCTTCATACATCACTGACAGGACTATAAAATGGTGCAGCTGCTTTGAAAAACTGTTTGACAGTTTCACAAAGAGTTAAACATAGAGTTGCCATATGACCAAGCATTTCTGCTCCTAGGTATAACCCAGGAGAATTGAAAATGTACACCTACACAAAAACTCATAAATAAATGTTTATAGCAGCATTATTCATAATAGCCAAAATGGAAACAACCCAAATGTTCATCAGCTAATGGATGGATAAGCATAAAGTGATGTATCTATACAGAGGTATGCTATTATTCAGCTATAAAAAAGAATAAAGCAGTTATACATGCTACAAAATGGACAAACCTTGAAAACACTATGCTAAATTAAAGAATTCAGTCAGAAAGTTCACATATACTCTGATTCTATTCGTATGAAATGTCCAGAATAGGCAAATCAATAGAAAAAGAAGGCAATTTAGTGGTTTCCTGCAGCTGGAGAAAAGGGGGAATGGGGTAATAAAAAGATTCTAAAATTGATTGCAGTGATGGTTGCTCAAGTCTGTGAGTATATTAAAAGTCATGAAATTGTATCATTTATATGGGTGAATTTTATGGTATGTAAATTATATTTTAATAAACCTGCTTAAAAAGTTATTGAAAAATTACTTTAATTGCCTAAGAATAAATAACAAAGTGAACATAGTAGTGAACAAAGTAGAGTTAGATCTCTGCCCTCATAGAGCTGACATTCTAGTGGAGGAGACAGACACTGAGCATACAAGTAGAATATATTTTTTAAAGATTGCTGAAGATTTAGTGATGAATAAAGTCCCTGCCCTTGTGGAGTTTGACATCATATGTTTTCATCTTTATATATCTGGTGCCTAGAGGTCATTATGAAAATGGCCTGAATGAAAATACACATATGACTTACACATACTGAAAATTCTCATGTTATCCAAATTATCCAAATTTGGAAGTACTTATTCAAAGTACTCATCTTGCATGCACAGTGACTGTCTCATTCTGTTTCTGCTGCTATAACAAAATACCTTGGATTAGGACATTTATAGAGAATAAAAATTTATTTCTCAGTTCTGGAGGCTGTGAAGTCCAAGATCAAGTCCCCAGCAGATTCTGGGTCTAGTGAGGGCTTGTTTCTGCTTTCAAGATGTTGCATCCTCGTGTGGCAGAAGGGACAAATGCTGTGTCCTCACATGTCAGAAGGGTGGAAAGGCAAAAGGGACAAACTCATTCTCAAGGCATTTTGTAAGGGCACTAATCCCATACATATTCTTCCCCAAAGTGCGTGGTCTAATCACCCCTCAATGACTCCTCTTCTCAATACCATCACCTTGGAGTTTAAGTTTCAACATATGAATTTTGGAGGGACACAAACATTCAAACCACAGCAGTGACTAAAGAGAAAGATTTCCTCACCTAGCACCAGCCTTTCCTGTATCTCTCGCATATTCTGGAGTCTCAGGACTCTAAGCCAGCACTTTCAACACAGGAACGTGCTCAGTACCTTGGACTTTACAGAAATTTGCTACACATTCATTTCTCTAGGTGAATGGGAAAGCATGCCAGTCCTTTCTCTTTGGATTGCCATAATTTACCTAATGCTAAATCCTTGACATAATTCTGTGGCTTCAGGCATTTAATCAATTGATGCATCATAATGTATATAACCAATTTTCTATTGTGGAACATTTAATTCATCCCAGA
>NW_007738147.1:29259-33543 GCF_000696425.1 Galeopterus variegatus
ACATTCAAACCACAGCAGTGACTAAAGAGAAAGATTTCCTCACCTAGCACCAGCCTTTCCTGTATCTCTCGCATATTCTGGAGTCTCAGGACTCTAAGCCAGCACTTTCAACACAGGAACGTGCTCAGTACCTTGGACTTTACAGAAATTTGCTACACATTCATTTCTCTAGGTGAATGGGAAAGCATGCCAGTCCTTTCTCTTTGGATTGCCAAAATTTACCTAATGCTAAATCCTTGACATAATTCTGTGGCTTCAGGCATTTAATCAATTGATGCATCATAATGTATATAACCAATTTTCTATTGTGGAACATTTAATTCATCCCAGAATTTGGCCTATTTTAAATAGTGCGAGGAGATCTCTCAGCATAATGTCTTCATTTTAACCTTGCATACCAATCAGAGGCCATTTTAGGTAGATTTCCCAAAAGTGAAGAATGAGTTATTCAAAGGTCAGTTTCAGGCAAGAATAGTGTAAATCAGAGAATTACTGGAAGCTTTGAAACTACATTTTTTCCTGAGTTATAATCTTCCTATGTCATACAGGGCCTTGACAGAAAACAGAGGGCAAACTCAAACTAGGTAAATTGGGGAGTTTAAAAAAAAGGGGGGGGATTACTCACTAAGGTGAGCAGAGTGTGAGGAAAACTTCCAAAAGAATAAGAGTAACCTGACGCTGGTAATAATGAGGAGTTATTATCTGCCTTCTGCCTGAAGAGGAAAGGAGAGGGAGTAATTATTAGATTTCATTCATTCTACAAATATTTATTTTACATATATAGATATATAGATACAGATTAGATAGATAGAAAGAAAGAAAGATAGATAGATAGATAGATAGATAGATAGATAGATAGATAGATAGACAGACAGACAGACAGACAGACAGATATGCCATGGTGAGAGCAGATACTGAAAATGAGTTGTTTAGGTAGGCAGGTGTTTCATTGCTATTACCATCATTTATGTGATCAGTGCATTTCTAAAGACACACTTTATCTCTTTTAATACTCTAGACTGCCTTTGAGGAAGGTAATACTAATACCATTTCCATTTTACAGATAAGGAAATTGAGATTCAGAGTGTTTAAGTAAGTCCAAGTTATAGAGTTTGTATTTGGCAGAGCTAAATGTAAGCCCAGGTGTGCTTAGCTCTAAAGCTTTAAGCCTCCATGTGTATTTCTTCGTTCATATAAACCACTGCTACTAAAGCAAGAGTGTGGTGATTCCTACCTTTAAGAAATAAATGTGGCCTTAAAAAGGGAAAGCCTGTTTAAAATCTTTGTAGTGAAATTAGATTAGTTGAACCTTTCTTAACAGGTGTGAAATTGGTTTTTAATCCTCTGCTGGTAAGACAAACACACTCCTAGTCAAAGCTAAATTTTCTTGGTATTCTCAATGTTTATTTGCTTAAAAAAGATTGACCCAACACAGGCAACTGCAAGCCATTCCTGCATTCATTCTTATATTTTGGAAGTGCTCAGGTGAATGGTCCCTGTGATGTTTAAATTCATGTGTCAACTTGACCGGGTCATGGGATGACCAGATATATGATTAAACATTATGTCTGGTTATGTATGTGAAGGCATTTCTGGAAGAGACAGGCATTTGACTTCGTCAACTGAGTAAAGCAGATGACCTTTCCCAATGTCAGTGGGCATCATCTAATTGGTTGAAGGCCTGAATAAAACAAAAAGGCAGAGAGAGGTTGGAATGCTTTCCCTAGAATATTCTATTATATATATACATATATTCTCTCTCTCTGGAATATACACACATGTATACTTTTTCTCCCTAGACTATCCTATTGTGTTTGAATATTCAAAATTGCTGTTTAGAAGACATTTTTATTGGAGACCTTTTAAATGGCAGTCAAGATGTGTTTTCTCTGAGATCTCTTATTTTTTCCTAGAAAAAATTTCCGATCTCATTCTTGGAGGTGGGAGTTGATATATCTCTTGTTGCTGGCATGCTGGAAGCAGTACTAGGAAAATGGGCAATTCAACTGATGACCCTCAAACCATGAGGCAAATTTTTATTTAATTCTCTCTGCTTTCAGCCCTGTGTCTCATTTCAGCCTTCTAATGTGCCAAGAGTTCCAAGACTACATGGGATACCCTTGTCGAGTTTCACCAGTAAATGAAGTTCAGGTCTACATGGAAGGTGGTAGTGATGGTTTGGTATTGGTGGTGGAAATAACAGAAAGGGGAGAGTTTCCCGAATGTCCACAGTAATGGAGGGAATCTAGTGTTCAACTGCTGAGTATACAGACTTTTAACTATTCCTATTGTTTTCAATCCCTCAACTGATCCCTGTATTCCATAGTTATCTGGAACTTCCAAGTTGTAGTGAGCTTTTAAGGAGTTCCACAGAGTATGTTGGCTTGTTTCTTGCCTGAATATTCTGCTACAGGCACTTAGATGACAACTTTCTAAAGTCTTTTGTGTCGCTTACTCTTCCACCATTTGCTTTGGATCTTTCAAAAATTGTGGAAATCTCACAACTGCTACTCTCCAACCTCCCATTTTCCTTATCCTCATGGATTTATTCTATTTATTTATCATTATCTTAGCAGGTCTGCAGCAGGAGAGGATAAAAGCAGTGCATCAGCACAACATTTTTAAACCAGAAGTTTATAATGCACATTTTAAATATTTGGTGTGAATTTTTGTTGTTTTTGCCTCTCACATGTACCTACTCTCTATTCTGGTAAGGAACTACTTTTCCCTGACTTTAATCTTCAGGCAGAAATGACTCCAATGGGGATCCAGGGGAATAACAAGTGATGTAGGCTGAATCAACCAGAATATTCTTTTCTCTAGCACAGTGATTGATTCAAGGGACATATGACCCAAGTTGAACAATTATGAGAATTTAGGTTGAGCTCTTGGGGAAGTAAACTATCTCATTCCCAGTGCTGCTTATCGGTGAGAGCATAAAGCTGCTGGACTCCCCCAGGGAAAACCTTGGAATAGAGCCAACTCAGAGGAAATTGATGAAACAGATGGACCTTGATGACACTGTTTGAGTGATCCCTGTATTGAGCCATCCTTGAAACCAGACTACTTGTGGATTTTAGTTATGTTCATTGATAAATTGCCTTTGGGACTTAAACAAGTTTTGTGTGTATGTGTAGTGTAATTTTGCTTTGTTTTGTTGGATTTTTTGAGACATAATCTCAAACAGTAGTAACAAATACAACATCATAGTTCCTGGTAAAGTGCAAGGCAATGTGGGGAACTGGAGTAAGAACCTGATTCAAAGTTCAGGTGTCCTGGTCAGTAGTGGAAAAAGCCAATAGAGTTACAAAGAAAAATTTCAGAGGTGCACCATCAATTTATTAATCCCCAATGAGCTCTGCAAACTTTTAATCCTGGATCTACCTGCAAATCTGTTTCTCTGTTCTGAAAACTAATTTTCTATAACTGCTAGAGAAAATTATAAAAACTGTATTGGTATCATTATGTGTATGTGATGGGTCTCAGAAGGGACCTGACATTTCTCAATAAGCTTTTTTCCTTAACTTTGACAAATACTTTTTCATTCCCTTCAGACTTGGTTTCTCGTCACACCACCTTTTTCTCAAAATACAGTCTATTTATATTGAGATCACTCTTGATCTCTCCTTACTTGAAGATAAATTTATCTACATTATTTTCTCCAGTCAAAGCGAGAGAGAGAAATTTAAAAGCAACAAGAGAAAAGTGACTTGTCACATATAAGGGGACTTTCATAAGACTATGGGTCCATTTATAGCCAGAAAAGAGTGATAAAAGGGTCGATCCACCAGAAAGATATAACAACTATAAATATATATGCACCCAACATCAGAGAACCTAAATATATAAAGCAAACATTACCAGACTGAAGGGAGACAAAGTTACCACAAGAAAAGAAAACTATTGGTCAATATCCCTGATAAACAAAAATGCAAAAATCCTCAACAAAATATAAGCAGACAGAATGTAGCAACAGATAAAGAGGATCATATGTCATGACCAAATGGGATATATCCCTAGGATTCAAAGACATTACAACAGGGCCGGCCCGGTGGCGCACTGCTACAGTGCGCCACTTGGGAGCATGGCGGCGCTCCCGCCGAGGGTTTGGATCCCACATACAGACCGGCCGCTCACTGGCTGAGCGAGGTGCGGGTGCAGCACTGAGGGTTGCGATCCCGTTGCCAGTCCCGGTCCGGTATGGGCACGACACTGAGGGTTGCGATCCGTTGCCAGTCACGAAAAAAGACAAAAAGGAAAAAAAAAAACAAAGACATTACAACA
>NW_007738147.1:33553-36204 GCF_000696425.1 Galeopterus variegatus
TTGCCAGTCACGAAAAAAGACAAAAAGGAAAAAAAAAAACAAAGACATTACAACATATGAAAATCAACTGACATGATACACCACATATACAGTATGAAGGATAAAAATCATGATTATCTCAATAGATGTAGTGAATGTGTTTAATAAAAATCAAACTCTCAATAAACTGGGAATAGTGAAAAACTGACTCAAAATAATAAAGGCATATATGAAAAGCCCACAACTAACATAATATTTGCAGGTGAAAAAGTGAAAGCTTTTCTACTAAGATCAGGAACAAGACAAGGATGCCCACACTCATCACTTCTATTCAACATAGTACTGGAAGTCTTAGGAAGAGCAATTAGGTAAAAAAAAGAAATGAAAACCATCCAAACCAGAAAAGAAGATGTAAAATTAACCCCATCCGCAAATGACCTGATTATATACAAAGAGAAAACCCTAAATACTCCACAAAGATACTGTTAGATTTAATAGGTAAATATAACAAACTTGCAGGATACAAAATCAACATACAAAATTAACTTGCATTTCTATATGCTAATAAACTACCTGAAGACTGAGAGCCACCAGCCCCACAGGGTCCTGAGCCACCCACGCCAGAAAAGGTAGGCACTTTTGTGGGACTCCCAGCCCAGGCCAGCCTGCACCACCCAGAGAGGCCCAAGATCCACCAAGCTCACAGGGTACCATGCCACCCATGCTGGAACAGGTAGGTGATGCCAAGGGACTCCTAGTCCCCACAGCCCAAAGAGGCCTGAGCCACTGGCCCACAAGCCCCAAAGCAATCATATCAAATTGGCAGTCATTGCAGCATCCTAGCCAGACACTAGGGTCAAATGAGTGGACAATGAAATCCCCTGCCATAATGACTAAAGAAAAGATACCAGAAATATGAAAAATCAAGAAAGTGTGACAACACCAAAGGAAAATAATAACTCTCAAGCACTAGATCCTATAGAACAGGAAGTCCTTGAAATGACTGACAAGGAATTTTGAGCAACAATTCTAAGGAAACTAAATGAGATACAAGAAAACTCAGATAACACAATCAAATGAGAAAAAGTGTACAGGACCTGAAAGAAGAAATGTACAAAGAAATCAATGCCCTGAAAAAGAATGTAGCAGAGCCTGCAGAGCTGAAGAATTCATTCAACAAAATAAAAAACACAACAGGGAGTTTAATCAGCAGGCTAGAACAAGCAGAAGGAGAATTTCTGACCTTGAAGATGGGCTGTTTGAAATAACACAGGTGGACAAAAAATAAGAAAAAAGAATTTAAAAAATTGAAGAAAATCTAAGAGAGATAAGAGACAGCCTTAAGGGCTCAAATATCTGAATCATGGGTATTCCAGAAGGGGAGGAAAAAGGAAATGGCATTGAAAACATATTCAATGAAATAATGGCAGAAAACTTCCCCGATATAGGGAAAGAAAAGGTCTTCAGATTCAGGAAGCTCAAAGATCCCCAAACATATTCAACTCAAAAAGGTCCTCTCCGAGACATATTGTAGTCAAATTGGAAAAACTCAAAGACAAAGAAAGAATCTTAAAAGATGCATGAGAGAAGCATCAAGTCACCTGTAAGGGAGCTCCAATCAGATTAACATCAGACTTTTCACCAGAAACCCTAAAAGCCAGAAAAGAATAGGATGATATATTCAAAATACTAAAAGACAAAAATTGCCAGCCAAGAATACTTTACCCAGCAAGGCAATCCTTCTGAAATGAAGGACAAATAGTATATTTCTCAGGCAAATTAAAACGGCAGGAGTTAACTATCACATGATCAGCCTTATAAGAAATTCTCAAGGGAGTACTGGGTTTGGTACCTGGAAAACATCCATGACTGCCATAAATGCTCAAGAAAAAACAAAACCCACTAGTAAAATAAAAATGCTAATGATAAAGACAAAAAAAGTTTATCTACCACCCCAAAAAAACAACAAACACAAAGGACAAACAGTAAATCAGAAAGAAAGGAACTAAAGATACTTAAGACATCCAAACAAAAATCAATAAAATACCAGGAGTAAATCAATACCTTTCAATAACAACTCTTAATGGAAAAGGATAAAATTCCCTACTCAAAAGACACAGACTGGCTGACTGGATTAAAAAGAAAGACCCAACTATATGCTGTCTTCAAGATACTGACCTCACCTGTAAAGACACACATAGACTAAGAGTGAAAGGATGGAAAAAGATATACCATGGAAACAGAAATGAAAAACGAGATGGAGTAGCTATTCTTACATCAGCTAAAATAGACTTTAAACCAAAAACCATAAAAAGAGAAAAAGAAGTCAACTATATAATGATAAAAGGATGTGTCCATCAAGAAGACATAAAAATCACAAATATATACACACCCAATGTTGTAGCAGCAAGATTTATAAAGCAAACACTATTAGACCTAAAGAATGAGATAGACACTAATACCATAATAGCAGGGGACCTGAACACCCCATTCTCAGTATTGGACAGATCATCTAGGCAAAGAATCAGCAGAGAAACACAAGATCTAAACAACACCTTAGACCAATTGAACTTGGCAGAACATTCCATCCAACAACCTCAGAATATTCATTCTTCTCATCAGCACATGGATCATTCTCCAGGATAGATCACATATTACGTCACAAATCAAGT
>NW_007738147.1:37204-41921 GCF_000696425.1 Galeopterus variegatus
TTAAACCAAAAACCATAAAAAGAGAAAAAGAAGTCAACTATATAATGATAAAAGGATGTGTCCATCAAGAAGACATAAAAATCACAAATATATACACACCCAATGTTGTAGCAGCAAGATTTATAAAGCAAACACTATTAGACCTAAAGAATGAGATAGACACTAATACCATAATAGCAGGGGACCTGAACACCCCATTCTCAGTATTGGACAGATCATCTAGGCAAAGAATCAGCAGAGAAACACAAGATCTAAACAACACCTTAGACCAATTGAACTTGGCAGAACATTCCATCCAACAACCTCAGAATATTCATTCTTCTCATCAGCATATGGATCATTCTCCAGGATAGATCACATGTTAGGTCACAAATCCAGTCTCAACAAATTCAGAAAATTGGAATTATTTCATGTATTTATGTCAGATCACAGTGGATTAAAATTAGATATCAATAACAAAAGAAATTCTGGAAACTATGCAAACACATGGAAATTAAACAGCATTCTACTTAATGACATATGGGTCCAAGAAGAAATCAAACAGAAATCAAAAAATTTATTGAAACTAATGAAAATAATGACACATCACACCAAAACCTGTGGGATACTGCAAAAGCAGTACTAGGGGGAAATTTATTGTATTAAATGCTTACTTCAGAAGAATGGAAAGTTCTTTACTTCACCATAAAGAACTAGAAAAACAAGAACAATCCAAAGCCAAAGTTAACAGATGGAAAGAAATCATTAAGATCAGAGCAGAAGTTAATGAAATAGAAACCCAAACAACAATACAAAAGGCCAATGAAACAAAAAGTTGGTTTTTTGAAAAGATAAATGAAATTGACAAACCATTAGCAAGGCTAACTAAAAAAGGAAGAGAGAAGACCCAAATAACAAAAATTAGAAATGAAAAAGGTGATATTACAACTGATACCTCAGAAATACAAGGAAACATTAGGGACTACTGTAAACAACTATATGCAAACAAATTTGAAAATCTGGAGGAAATGGTTAAATTTCTGGACACACACAAACAACCTAAACTGAGCCAAGAAGATATAAAAAATCTGAACAGACCAATAACAATAAAAGAGATTGAAGCTGTTATGAGAAGGCTCCCAACAAAGAAAAGCCCAGGACTGGATGGGTTCACTGCAGAATCCTACCAAACCTTCAAGGAGGAATTGATACCAATTCTCTACAAATTATTCCAAAATATTGAAACAGAGGCCATTCTCCCAAACTCATTCCATGTAGCAAACATCACCCAGATAACAAAACCAGACAAAGATACAACAACAACAAAAAAACTACAGGCCAATATCCTTGATGAACATGATGCAAAAATCCTCAATAAAATACTAGCTAACAGAATACAGCAACACATACACAAAATTATACACTATGATCAAGTGGTATTCATCCCAGGGATGTGAGGTTAGTTCAACATATGCAAATCAATAGATGTGATTCACCAAACCAATTAAATCAAAGACAAAGACCATTGGATCATCTCTATAGATGTTGAAAAAGCATTTGACAAAATTCAACATTCATTCATGTTAAAGACTCTCTACAGGTTAGGTATAGATGGAGGTATCTCAGCACAATTAAAGCCATATATGATAAGCCACTGCTAATATCATTGAATGGCAAAAAACTTTCAGCTTTTCCCTTAAGAAAAGGAACTAGACAAGGATGCCCACTCTTATCACTGCTATTCAACATAGTGTTGGACGTATTAACCAGAGCAATCAGAGAAGAGAAGGAAATAAAAGGCATCCAGATTGGAAAAGATGAAGTCAAACTGTCCCTGTTTGCAGATGATATGATCCTATGTATTGAACAGCCTAAAGCTTCTACAAAAAAACTCTTAGAGTTGATAAATGATTTCAGCAAAGTGGCAGGATACAAATCAACACACAAAAATAGCATTACTATACTCCAACAGTGAACATGCAGAAAAAGAAATGAAGAAAGGTAGCCCATTTACAATAGCCAGCAACAAAATAAAATACTTAGGAATAAAGTTAAACAAGGTTGTGAAAAATCTCTACAAAGAGAGCTACAAAACACTGTTGAGAGAAATTAAAGAGGACACGAGATGATGGAAAGATATCCCATGCTCTTAGATCAGAAGAATTAACATTGTGAAAATGTCCATATTACCCAAAGTGATGTACAGATTAAATGCAATCCTCATCAAAACGCCAATGACATTTTTCTCAGAAATGGAAAAAACTATCCAGACTTTTATATGGAATGAGAAAAGATGACGCATAGCCAAAGCAATTCTGAACAAAAAAATAAAGCTGGAGGTATAACACTCCCTGACTTTAAACTATACTACAAAGTTATAATAGCCAAAACAGCATGGTACTGGCATAAAAACAGACACATGGATCAATGGAATAGAATAGAGAACCCAGAAATCATTCCATACACTTAGAGCCATCTGATCTTTGACAAAGGCACCAAGTCTACACACTGGGGAAGAGACTTCAGCAAATGGTGCTGGAAAAACTGGATATTCATATTTAGGAGAATGAAACTAGACCCATTACCTCTCACCATATACCAAAGTCAATTCAAAATGGATTAAAGCATTAATCCTGAAACAATATAACTCCTTAAAGTAAACATAGGAGAAACATTCCAGGAAGTAGACTTCATGAATATGACCCCCACCTTTATGAACAAGACCCCAAAAGCACAGGCAACCAAAGGAAAAATAAACAAAAGGGATTCTATCAAACTAAAAAGCTTCTGCACAGCAAAAGAAACAATTAACAGAGTGAAAAGATAACCAACAGAGTGGGAGAAAATATTTGCAAAATACACATCTGACAAAGGATTAAGAACCAAAATATTCAAGGAAATCAAACAACTTTACAGCAAAAGAACAAGTAACCCAATTAAAAAATGGGCAAAGGAGCTGAATAGGCATTTCTCAAAGGAAGTTACACTAATGGCCAGCAGACACATGAAAAAATGCTCAACATCACTCAGCATTCAGGAAATGCAAATCAAAACCACACTGAGATACCATCTCACCCCAGTTAGGATGGCTAATATCCAGATGACTGAGAATGATATATGCTGGCAAGGTTATGGAGAAAAAGGAACCCTCATACACTGTTGGTGAGACTGAAAAATGGTGCAGCCTCTATGGAAAATGGTATGGAGTTTCCTCAAACAATTATGGATAGATCTACCACATGACCCAGCTATTCCACTGCTGGGAATTTACCCAGAGGAATGGAAGTCATCATGTCAAATGGATACCTGTACTCCAGTATTTATTGCAGTAGTATTTACAATAGCCAAGAGTTGGAACCAGCCCACATGTCCATCATCAGATGAGTGGATAAATAAAATATGGTATATCTACACAATGGAATACTACTCTGCCATAAAAAGAATGAAATACTACCATTTGCAGCAACATGGATGGACTTAGGAAAAATTATATTAAGTGAAATAAGTCAGGCACAGAAAGAGAAACACAACATGTTCTCACTTATTTGTGAGAGCTATAAATAAATAAATACATATGCAAATGAATGTTGGGGGTGGGCAGGGAAGAAGATGCAACAATCACAATAATTCTTTTAACTTGTTAAGTGAACAGATATGATGTTGAGGGAGGAGACTGGAGAGAGGGAAGGGGAAAATAGAAATTGGTAAAGGGACACAAAAATCAACTACTTTTTATATTGATAAATTAAAATAAATAATAAATAAAATAAAATTTATAAAAAAAATATACCAACTGAAAAGNTAGATGTTGAAAAAGCATTTGACAAAATTCAACATTCATTCATGTTAAAGACTCTCTACAGGTTAGATATAGATGGAAAGTTCTCAATATAATTAAAGCCATATATGATAGGACCACTGCCAATGTCATCCTGAATGGGGACGAGCTTTCAGCTTTTCCCTTAAGGACAGAAATTAGACAAGGATGCTCACCCACACCATCACTATTCAACATAGTGTTGGAAGTACCAGCCAGAGCAATCAGAGAAGAGAAGGAAATAGAGGGCATCCAGACTGAAAAAGATGAAGTCAAACTGTCCCTGTTTGCAGATGATATGATCCTATATATAGAACAGCATAAAGCCTCTACAAGAAAACACTTAGAGTTCATAAATGATTTCAGCAAAGTTGCAAGATACAAAATAAACACACAAAAATGAGTGGCATTTCTATACTCCAACAGTGAATATGCAGAAAAAGAAATCAAGAAAGCTAGCCCATTTACAATAGCCACCAAAAAATAATATACTTAGGAATAAAATTAACCAAAGATGGGAAAAATCTCTACGATGAGAACTACAAACCACTGTTGAGAGAAATTGAAGTGAGCACAAGAAGATGGAAAGATATCCCATGCTCTTGGATTGGAAGAACTTAACATTGTGAAAATGTCCATGCTACCCAAAGTGATCCACAGCTTCAATGCAATCCCCATTAAAATTCTAATGATATTTTTCTCTGAAATGGAAAAAAAACTATCCTAACATTTATATGCAATAACAAAAGACCATGCATAGTGAAAGCAACACTGAGCAAAAAAAAATAAAGCTGGAGGCATAACTCTACATGACTTTAAACTATACTACAAAGCTATAATAACCAATACAACACGGTACCGGCATAAAAACAGACACACTGATCAATGGAATAGAATAGAGAATCCAGAAGTCAACCCACA
>NW_007738147.1:41973-44146 GCF_000696425.1 Galeopterus variegatus
GACTGGAGAGAGGGAAGGGGAAAATAGAAATTGGTAAAGGGACACAAAAATCAACTACTTTGTATATTGATAAATTAAAATAAATAATAAATAAAATAAAATTTATAAAAAATATACCAACTGAAAAGAAACTTAGAAAAACTATTCTATTTACAAGCATCAAAAAATATAAAATACTTAGGAATAAATTTAACCAAGAAAATGAGAGATCTATACACAGAAACCTATAAGACATTGATGAAAGAAATATAAGTAGATACAGATAAATAGAAAGATATTTTGTGTTCATGTATTGGAAGATATTGTGAAAATGTTCATAGTATCCAAAGCGATCTACAGATTTAATGCAATTCTTATCAAAATCCCAATAGCATTTTTTTACAGAAATAAAACAATTCTTGAATTTTTATGGAATCACAATAGACCATAAATATCCAAAGCAATCCTGAAGAAAAAAGAACAAAACTGGAGGCATCACACTTCCTGGTATCAATATATATTAGAAAGCTACAGTAATCAAATTATTATTTTATTGGCATAAATGCAGCCATGTAGACCAATGGAACAGAATTAAAGAGCCCAGAAATAAATCCATGTATATATGGTCAACAGATCTTCGAGAAGGGTGCCAAGAATACAGAATGGGGAAAGGATAATCTCTTCAACAAGCGGTATTGGGAAAATTAGATATCAACATGCAAAAGAATAAAATTGGACCCTTATCTCACACCATATACCAAAATCAACTCAAATGGATTAAAGACTTAAATTTAAGACCTGAAACTGTAAAACTCCTAGGTGAAACACTTCATGACAATGGTCTTGGCAGTGATTTCACAGACATGACACCAAAAACACAGGCAATAAAGCAAAAACAGATAAACAGGATTGCATAAAACTAAAAAGCTTCTGCACAGCAAAGGAAACAATTAATAGAGTGAAAAGGCAACCTACAGAATGGGAAAAAGTATTTGCAAACTGTTATCTAATAAGGGGTTAATTTCCAAAGTTTATAAGAAACAGCTACAACTAAATAGCAAAGAAACTAATAACCCAATTTAAAAATGGGCTAAGAACTTGAATAGACATTTCTCCAAGGAAAACATATAAATGGACAAAAGATATATGAAAAGATGATCGAAGTCAGTAATAATCAAGGAAATGCAAATCAAAACCACAGTTAAATATCATATACAATTTTAAAAAGAAAAAGAAACTACAACAAGTGTTGGCAACGTTGTGGAGAAATTGAAAACCCTGTACACTGTTGGTGGGAGAACAAAATGGTACAGTTACTATAGAAAATGGTATGGAAGTTTCTCAAAAAATTAAAAATCAAAGAAATATTAGCACTCCCATGTTCACTGCAGCACTATTCACAATAGACAAAACCTAAATGTCCATGGGTGGATGGATGGGTAAAGAAAATGTGGTAAGTATGTACAATGGGATATTATTTAGCCTTTAAAAAGAAGAAAATTCTGTAATATGAGACAACATGGATGAACTTAGAGGACATTATTCTAAGTGAAATAAGCCAGTCACAGAAGGACAAACACTCATAATTCCATTTATATGAGGTATCTAAAATAGCCCCACTCAGGGAAGAAAATAATAAAATTGTGATTGCCAGGGACTGGGGATAGATGGAGTATGAGGAGTTGCTTATCATGGGTATAAACTTGCAGTTATGCAGGATGGATAAGTTCTACAGATCTCTTGTACAGCATTGTCACTGTAGCTGACAATACTGTATGGTACACTTAAGAATCTAAGAGAGTAAATCTCAGGTTTAAGTGTTCCTACCAAAATAAAATTTTTAAATCTTAAAATGGTATGTAAAAGAAAAGAATTTGGATAGTCATTTCTCCAAAGAAGATATACAAATGGCCAACAAATATATGAAAAGATGCTTGACATTAGTAATCATTAGGGAAATGCAAATCAAAATCATAATGAGATATCACCTCACACCCGATAGGATGGCTGTTATAAAAAAATCTGAAAATAATAAGTGTAGTCAAGGATGTGGAGAAATTGGAACCCTTGTGCCTTGTTGGGAAAAATGTAAAATGATGCATCTGCTATGGAAAACGATATGAAGGTTCCTCAAAAAAATTAAAAATAGAATTATCATATGATCCAGCCATGCTACTTCTGATTGTTTATCAAA
>NW_007738147.1:44522-46717 GCF_000696425.1 Galeopterus variegatus
TACAGATCTCTTGTACAGCATTGTCACTGTAGCTGACAATACTGTATGGTACACTTAAGAACCTAAGAGAGTAAATCTCAGGTTTAAGTGTTCCTACCAAAATAAAATTTTTAAATTTTAAAATGGTATGTAAAAGAAAAGAATTTGGATAGTCATTTCTCCAAAGAAGATATACAAATGGCCAACAAATATATGAAAAGATGCTTGACATTAGTAATCATTAGGGAAATGCAAATCAAAATCATAATGAGATATCACCTCACACCCGATAGGATGGCTGTTATAAAAAATCTGAAAATAATAAGTGTAGTCAAGGATGTGGAGAAATTAGAACCCTTGTGCCTTGTTGGGAAAAATGTACAATGATGCATCTGCTATGGAAAACAATATGAAGGTTCCTCAAAAAATTAAAAATAGAATTATCATATGATCCAGCCATGCTACTTCTGATTGTTTATCAAAAATTTGAAAATAGGATCTTAAAGAGATATTTGAACCCATGTTCATTGCAGCACTATTCACAATAGCCAAGAGGGTTAGGCAACCTAAATGCTTATCAACAGATAAATGGATAAAGAAAATGTAGTATATAAATACAATGGAATGTTATTCAGCCTTAAAAAAGAAGGAAATCCTGTAAACATACTACAACAGGAATGAACCTTGAGGACATTATTGTAAGTGAAATAAGGCAATCACAGAAAGGCAAATACAAGGGTACTTCAAAAAGTTCATGGGAAGATTTATATTACCTTTTAATTCTATTTTTCCATGAACTTTTCGAAGTACCCTCATCCATGATTCCACTTGTATGAGATATCTAAAATGGTCAGACTTTTAGAAACAGAAGCATAATGGTGGTTGCTAGGGGCTGGAGGTAGGGGAAAAAGGGGATCTGTTCAATGAATACAGAGTTTCAGTTTCACAAGATGAAAAAGTTCTGGAGTTCTGTTGCAAAACAATGGCATATAGTTAACACTCCTGTGCTTCACACTTAAAAACAGTTNACACACACACACACACACACACACACACACACTCACTTGTCAACATAAAGTAACAAAGAAAAACATGAAACCTTAGAAAATCAATAAGTGACATGAACTGGCAAATTAACCCTTTAAATGGTCAAAAAATATGGGAAAACATTTTGCATAATTAAGTAAATGCAAATTAAAACTATTAAAAAGTTTGAAATGCTGAAGTAATCATAGATTTCTCTTTTCACCAGTCTCCACATGTCCAGTCATTGGGGATGAGTATACATATGTATTCTATATCTATTTATGTCTATCTACCTATCTATCTATATATATGTATATAATGAAACTTTCATTATATATATAAATTCATTACATATATAATTTAGTTTAATTTAACTATATATATATATACATAAATAAAAAATATTGAAATATCTTCTTCCAAAATTTCTCCCATACATTTAATTTATTCTTTCAATTTGTTAAATAGGCAATCTATTTGTAAAATAATGGCAAAGAAGATAAAAATGACTATTAAGTAATAGTGTTGATCATATGTTCATGTGGGTTTATGTAAAACAGTGTTACTGCCTTGTGCTGTGTGTGTGTGTGGCAAATGTTTACATAAGCCTTTGCTGATTTGTATTTATATATATAATACATATACATATATATAATATATATGTTTTATTTGTGATATACAAAGCTATAAGACTTTTACGTTAACTAAATAGATAAAAATTGTAGAATGCATTAAAATGTCCAATATTTAGTAAATACATCTTAATTGATATGAAATAAATAAGACTGCCTGTATGAATAAATACAGCTATTAGAAAATCAAGTCAATCTTTCCAACAAGAAATAGATCAATTTTATATAACCCTGTTGTTTACNTGTGTCTTTTGATTGGGGAATTTAAACCCTTTACATTAAGAGTTGTTATTGAGAGGTGTTAATTTATTCCTAGCATTTTCTTGGTTGTTTGGTTGTCTTAGGTGTCATTTGTTCCTTGCTTTCTGTTTTGCTGTTTGTTTTCTGTGTTCGTTGGTTCCTTAGGTTGCAGCTAGTGTTTTTGTTTGTTTCTTTTCTTTTCATGATTGTCCTTTTTATTATAGTGGTGGGTTTTGATTTTGCTTGGATTATTATCACTGTGGTAATTATCTTTCAGGGTCCAATCCCAGTACTCCCTTGAGAATTTCTTGTAAGGGT
>NW_007738147.1:50171-55044 GCF_000696425.1 Galeopterus variegatus
TGTTGTTCTTGGAAATGCAAATAGTACTCTGGCAGCACAGCGCACACTTCACAGGCTCTCTGTGTCCTCTGGCATGCTCACTCCAGACCCGTCGCCTTCTTGCTCCCCAATAAACATAAATTTAAAAAAAATAAAGTCTAATCCCTCTGACTATGTTATTGTAGTTTCCATTTTAATGATAACTGGATGCCTGTTAGTAATTTTGAGCTCAAGCTCATTCCAAAGAATTCTTTATCTACTAACATTTACTGGGAATAGTTGTTTTATAATGTGACATGGTTCTTTTAAGCCATGGCAACAGATCAACAAAACTCTCACTCAGGATTGAGCAATTGGGATTCAGAAACTAGTGATAGGGTACTGGGCTAAGAATCACCAAACTCAGTTCAAGTGCTTATGGTTCTTTTAAGCCATGGCAACAGATCAACAAAACTCTCACTCAGGATTGAGCAACTGGGATTCAGAAACTAGTGATAGGGTACTGGGCTAAGAATCACCAAACTCAGTTCAAGTGCTGTTTTCAATATTAATCTGTTTGCTTCAGGTCTGTTTTCTTCATAATACAATAAAGATCATATGCCACAATTCCTTACAGCAATAAGAAAGCAAAGGTTCTAAGAATCACTGGTTCAAGGAACATCACTTTCACTTCAGTTTATTTTGGTTTGATGAAGAAATGATTTGTCCCAGTCATTTGCCACTGAGCTTTGATTCTCCGGGAAATTAATTCAGAAGTCAACTGTACTCCCACCTTTGTCTTATCCCTTCCCCACCCCAAGCACAACATCTTGTAAACATTTTTCAGAATCCTCATGTTTATTCACTGGAGGAAATATTTTATAAGTGATAAGCAGTCTTCTCAATTTTGTTCTGCCTAGCAATTCAGGATTACATAGCTTCAGCCTGGGATCATTTTAGAGTGAAATCCAGATGTTTCAGAATCATTTAGCCTTATGAGCTTTATCACTAGTTGTAAGCACTAATATATTATGTACTATGGATATGGCCAAGGCAGAAGGGGCTTCCATGGGGAAAATAATGCTGAAAGCTTATTCAAATACATTCTCAGGGAGGGATAACAGTGGGAAAGCTGTGTGATTTAAACATTAATCAGCTCATGAGCCAGTGTGTGTGTCTAAGTCAGTTCCCCACTGTGCTCTCTCACATCACTGCACAGTATTCCTTCAAAGTAGTTATAATGATTCATAATTATGGATCTATTTATGGAATCACTTGTTTAATGTCTGTCTTTCCCATTAGCTTTTATGACGGCAGTTATCATGGCTGTTTTGCTCACCAAAACAGGTTGTTTTGTCTCTGTTGTCTAGATGAGTGCCTAAAATATAGTAGATGCTTGTAAAATATTTGTTGAATAAATAAATGAAGATTCTGCTGACACGAAGATCTGACAATAATTTCCTTTCCTTCCTATTTTCCAATTTTAAGCTGCTCAGACCTATGGGCACTGAGTATAAAGATTTAGATTCTTTTGCAGGTCTCAGCAAAGAGAACTGTTGTGAGTCTTTCTCCCCATGGGAATGATTTGTGTCAGGAGAAGAGCATCACAGCCTAGAGGTGAAAATCAGAAGGCAGAGGATCTTGGGAAGAATTTGGTGCTCAGGGATCTGAAGTAGAGAGAGATTTGACAATTTCCTCACATGAACATACCTGTCACCCAACTCATAAAAGGCTGCGGAGAGAGCTGAATGAACTGAAGGTTCTTGCCTCAGAGGCTTCCAGAGTACACAGAGATCAGGGGCAGAGAAGCTTCCTCAGATTCCTCAACAAAGGGCTGAGAGTCAGTCTGCCTCTAGAGATCAGGCCTCCCATTAGCTTCAGGACCTTTGCTGTGTAGGATAGCCTAATAACCAGCCCCAAGCCCTAGTGAGCCAACAAGGTGACAATTCACCTCACTGGACAGAGGAGTCAAAGAGAGGAAAAAGAGTAAGAAAAAAGCAATAATAATTCCCAGTGAAGTTTTCACATTCAGCCATGACAAAGCAACCACACCACAGAGCAGGAGTTGGTAAGCTTTTTTAATAAGATGTCTGGTAATAGAATTTATGTTTTCAGGTCCATAAGTCTCTTTTACAACTCCTCAGTTCTGCGGTCTTAGAGTGAAAGAAGCTGTATAAAATATGAAAGATATGGCTTGTTTCAATAAATTGTATTTACAAAAATATGCAGTGGGTCAGATTTTGCCAATACACCACAGTATGCTGACCCATGTCCCAGAATGACACCAGCTCTAGACATGCCCTAATGACTTGTAAAATCAAGCCTTGACAAGATCCATAGAAAAAGCAGCATGTGAAGATTGAGTTTCACTCAGTATGACTTAGCTTGGGAAACACCTTAGACATTCCATAGATTTTCCCTATCAAAGAATAAAACCAAGCCTTTACAAGTTCAACATGATCAATCAACTGAACTGACAGCTAGAAAAAAAAGCATTATTCAAAGAAAAATAACAGCACTCAGAATCTCTACAATGTATTATCCATAATATTCAGTATATAACAAAAATTACCAGACATGTTAGGAAACAAGAAAATGTCACCCAGTACAGAGTAAAGAGAAAAAAAAGTCCAATAGAAACAGTCCCAAAAATTATTCTGATGTTAGATTTAGCAAAGATTTTAATCTATTTGAAATATCTTAAAGAACTTAAAAGAAAATTTAGTCTTGATGAGTGAACAGATAATCTCAGCAGAGAAATAGAATCTATCAAAAAAAGAACCTCATAAAATTCTAGAAGTGAAATAACAATAAATAAAATGAAAAGTTTACTAGCTGGGCTTAACAGCAGATTGAAAAGGTCACAGGAAAGGATCAGTAAACTTGAAGACAAATGGAAGTGATTAAATCAGAGGAAAAAAATGACAGAAGACAAGTGACAAACATCTCAGGAACATATAGGACAGTATCAAGCTGTCTAACATACTTAGATTGAGTACTAGAAAAAGAAATAGTGAAAATGTAGCATAAAAAAAAATTTGAAGACATAATGATCAAATATTTTCCAACCTGATGAAAAACATTAATTCAAATACAGGAAGCTTAGTGAACTCCAAGTAGGACAAATGCAAAGAAAGTAACACCTGGGTATATCATAGTCATTATGCTTATTAAAAAAGAAAAAAAGAGTAAACTTGGAAAGGAGCCAGAGCTCACGTATTAGTGAGCAAAATAAAAATTACTGCAGACTTCTCATGAATGCCATATTTAAAGTTCATAAATAGTGTATTCAAAATTCTACATCCAGTGAATACATCCTTCAAAAGCAAGGGTAAAAATAAAGATAATATTCAGATAAATAAAAGTGGAGAGAATTTGTCATCCTCAAATCCACACTACAAAAAAATGGAAATTCTACATCCAGTGAATACATCCTTCAAAAGCAAGGGTAAAAATAAAGATATTCAGATAAATAAAAGTGGAGAGAATTTGTCATCCTCAAATCCACACTACAAAAAAATGCTAAAGAATGTTTCTCAGTCGTAAGGGAAGAAACACTATACAGAAACTCAGATCTAAAAGAAGAAATGAGAACCACCAAAAGAGGGGGTACATAAATAAGTGAGTAAATACCAAGTAATTTTTTTCTCCTCAAAATTTCCTCAAAGGACAACTAACTGTTCAAAGCAGACAAAGAACAAAAAGCAAAACAAAACAGCATCATAAGGTGGGGCTTAAAATGAATGTCAAAGAAAAAATGTGACAATAGCACAAAGGATAGGATGAACACGGATAAATAAAATTATACTGCTGAATGTTGTTACATTTATGACATGGGAAATGGAAAGAAGGAAGTGTCAATTTGAAGTGTGAAATCACGTCCTACAATATTAACTCTAAGTAGACTTTGATAAATTGGGGATGAATGTTAAAAATAATAAAAAAGAGTTATAGCAACAACCAATAGAAGAAATAAAGTAGCATATTAAAATTTTTCAATTAACTCAAAAGGAGGCAGAAAGGAGAAACTGAGGATCATAAAAGGTATGCAAGTAAAATAAGAATAGCTGGAAGATACAGATAGAAACCTGTTTAAAAAAAAATGATGGTGAGAGTATTTAAATCAGTCAATTTACATTCAAGGTTATTATTGATAGGTGAGGACTTATTCCTGCCATTTTGTCAGTAGTTTTCAGGATGTTTTGTATATTTTTTTGTTTCTTTCCTCCTAATTCTTTATCATTGCAATTTGGTGTTTTTCTGTAGTGATGAGGTTTGATCCCTTTTCTTTCCCACTTGTGTGCCTGCTTTACCATGAATTTTATCCTTTCATGTGTTTTCCTGATGATGGCTATCTTCTTTTCACTTCCACATGTAGGATTTCCTTGACCATTTCTTGTAAGGCCAGCCTAATGGTGATGAATTCTTTGGTTTTGATTGTGAAAGACTTTATTTCTCCTTTATTTTTGAAAGAGCTTTGCTGGATATAGTGTTCTCAGCTGCAATTTTTTAAATTTCCGCACCTTGAATATATCAGCTTATTGTTTCTTGGCCTGTAAGGTTTCTGTTGACAAATTAGCTATTAGTCAAATATGTGACCTGATGCTTTTCTTTTGCTGTTTTTAGAATTCTCTCTGTCTCAGACTTTTGATGTTTTAACTGTAATGTGCCTTAGAGAGGACCTTTTGGGGTTGAATCTATTTGGGGACCTTTGAAATTCCTGGATCTGTATGTTCATATCTCTCCCAATGCATGGAAATTTTTCAGCTATTATTATTTTTTTTTTTTCCTTTTTGTCTTTTTTTCGTGTCCGGCAACGGACCGCAACCCTCAGTGTCACGCCCGTACCGGACCGGGACCGGCAACGGGATCGCAACCCTCGGTGCTGCGCCCGCACCTCGCTCAGCCAGTGAGC
>NW_007738147.1:55901-60407 GCF_000696425.1 Galeopterus variegatus
CCGCACCCGCGGCGGGCGCCGCGCCACGCTCCCGAGCAGCGCACTGTAGCAGTGCGCCACCGGGCCGGCCCCCAGCTATTATTTTTTTAAATAGGTTTTTTATTCCTTTTTCCTTCTCTTCTTCAGAAACACCCATAATTTGAATATTCATTCACTTAACAGTGTTCCATTTTACTTTATTTATTTATATTTTATTATACATACATGTGGGGTACAATGTTGATTTTCATTAATTGTGTAGCCTGTGTGGTGGTTAGATCAGTATAGTTAGTTTAATCATCATTACAATACACATTCTTTGACCAATTGGTCTATTGACCAATTCTAATCAGCCTCCCTTCCCTCTCCCCCTCCACTCCCCTTTTCCACTTCTAGTTTTCTAAAAGTTCAACATATTACTATGATTGTTGTTTATTTCTTTCTTTCTCTCTCTCTTTATTGTTCATTTGTTTATTTATGGATTCAGCACCCAGCTATGAGTGAGAACATGCAGTATTTCTCTTTCTGTACCAGGGTTGTTTCACTTAGGATAATTTTCTCCAGACTCATCCATGTTGTTGCAAATGACAGAATTTCATTCTTTTTTATAGCTGAGTAGTATTCCGTCGTGTATATATACCACAGTTTCCTTATCCAGTCATCCATCGATGGACATTTAGGTTGGTTCCATCACCTACCTATTGTAAATAGAGCTGCAATAAACATGGGAGTGCAGATATGGCTTCAGCCTGATGTTTTCCAGTCCTCTGGATATATCCCCAGAAGTGGGATTGCTGGTTATATGGAAGTTCTATCTGTAGTTGTTTAAGGAATTTCCATACTGTTCTCCATAATGGCTGTACTAATGTACAGTCCCACCAACAGCACAGGAGGGTGCCTCTCTCTCCACATCCTCACCAGCATTTGTTATTTTCTGTCTTTTTTATAATAGCCAGTCTGATTGGGGTGAGATGATATCTCAAAGTTCTTTTGATTTGCATTTCCCTGATGATTAGTGATGTTGAGCATTTTTTCAGATACCTGTTGGCCATTTGTATGTCTTCCTTTGAGAAATGTCTATTCAGCTCCTTTGCCCATTTTTAAATTGGATTATTCATTTTTTTTTCTGTAAAGTTTTCTGAGCTCTTTGTATATTCTGGATATTAATCCCTTGTGAGATGCATATTTTGCAAATATATTCTCCCATTCTATAGGATGTCTTTTCACTCTATCAATTGTTTCCTTTGCTGTGCAGAAGCTTTTTAGTTTGATATAATCCCATTTGTTTATTTTATTTCCTGTAGGCTTTTTTCACTTTATTTCATTCTTCTTTTTTCTCTGATTAGGTAATCTCAAATGACCTATCTTCAAGTTCAGAGATTCTTTCTTCTTTTTGCTCTAGCTTGCTCTTTTTTTGGGGGGAAGGGGCAATGGACAGCTGGCTGGTATTGGGATCTGAACCCACGACCTTGGGGTTATAAATCTGCACTCTAGCCAGCTGAGCTAACCAGCCAGCCCTCTAGTTTGCTCTTGAAGCTGTCTATTGCATTTTTAAAATTTCATTCATTGAATTCTTCACTGCAGGATTTCTGGTTGGTTCTTTTTAATGATATCTACCTCTTTGTTAAATTTCTTATTCACATCATGGATTATTTTCCCGATTTGATCAAATCATCTATCTTGCATCTCATTGAGCTTTCTTAAGATCATTATTTTGAATTATTTTTCCTACAGTTCATTGATTTCCCTTTCTTTGGGGTCTGTCACTGGTGTGTTATTCTGTTCCTTTGGTGATGTCATATTTCCTTGCTTTTTCATGTATCTTGTGGCCTGTTTGATGTCTGTGCATCTGGTACAACTGCCCCTTCCAAATTTTATAGAGTGACTTTCATAGATGGTCTTCCACCTGAAGCTGAATCTTCGTGTTGTGGTTTAAAAGGGTGCAGTGGTTCTGTTTCCACATAGATGCAATGATTTAGTCTCTGGGCATGCTATTCATCTGTGAAAAATGTTGCCACTAACCGTGGGTGTCTCAGTGCCCTAGGCTGTATATATTGCTGGCAATGGTAGCAGCATAGGGTGTTAAGGTCTTCAGTGACCAAGGGCTTTTGGAGTCCTTCCGTTCTCGTTTTTCCCACAACGGGGCAACTTTATCAAGGAGATTCCTCTTGGTGTTGAGTCTTCCCCAATCTACAAGCAGCTGTAGTGGTGCTGGGCTCTAGGTGCAGGTGATCAGAGTGGCTGTGAGCTAAGTTCCTGATCTCAGGATCTCACAAGCCTATTGTGGCACCTAGGTCATGGGGTGCAGGTTTGCTCTCTGCAGTAGAGTTAGATGTTGATTACCCACAGCACCAGGGTCTGTGGCTCTGAAGCCCCCCTGGAAGCTCAAGCTCTGTGGGCCAGGTTATAGCTGTGACTCTGACTCTGGGGGGGCGGTGGAGAATAGGAGGGAGCTGAACACAGCAACAGCTAGATTCTGGGGGAAAAGGGGTGCTCTGGAGGTTTGGGCCAAGGGAGCAGATTATGGCTGCAATTCAGAAACCACAAAAAATGGGGCTCAGTTGTCACTTGATTCCAGAGGGTGAGGTACCTTGTAGTGGTGTGTCTAGCCCCCAGAACAGTGAGATTTGGCACTATCTCAGTCTTTGTGAAGCCAGATGCAGTGGCGGCAAGAACCTACAATGGTGGGATGCGGCTATGGTTTCAGCCTTAGGGGGCAGGGAGCAGCACAGCATGTCTCCACTCCCTGGGGGAAAGGGTGTCTCTTATGAGTAAACGCATCCCCCAAAGTTTCATGTATTAGAAACTTAATCCCTACTGTGACCGTGTGAAGAGGGTGGGGAATCCTATTATTGTAATTGAAAGGTGGGGCCTTTGAGAGGTGGTTAGACTGTGAGGACAGTATCCTCATAAATGGATTAATCCATTCATGGAGTAATAATGGGTGTTGTTCTGAGGGCTTTAAAAGGAAAGCAACTGAGAAGGTTAGTCTGTCTCTTGCTTAGACATTTTGCCATATGATACCCTGTGCCACTGTGAAGTCAATACTAACAAGGCCCTCACCAGATGTGTTCCCTGGACTTTGAACTTCCCAGCCTCTCAAACTGTAAGAAATAAATTTTATTTCTCGTAAATTACCCAGTTTCAGGTATTCTGTCATAAGCACCTGAAACAGGCTAATATTGTTATGTCAGCATCTCAGTCACTACGGAAATAGTTCAGCTTCAGAGAAGCACAGTACCAGTGATGTTCAGCTTCTGGGGCAGGGTGTCTTAGCCCAGCCACTGCTCTGTTTCCCTGGAACACAAGATACTACATCAGCGCAGACCCAGGATGCACAGATACTCAGCTCAGCCAAGCAGCTTTTCAGCAAAGCAAATTCTCAGCCAAAAGAGTATTTTTCCAGGGGGTGATGTACCTTTTCACCTCAGTCACAGGTGGTAGGGCACAGCCATGACTGGCAGGAGTAGTGAAAGATTCCCCAAAAGGCAGTGTGAAGCTTTGCAGGGTCTGTTTAAGTCTGAGGGGGAGAGGCACTTGTGCAACGGGGAGGGATGAGTGGAGCTGTTCCACCATCACCTAGTCCCTCAGGGTAGAGTGTAACAGCTTCTCTCAGCTTAGCATGGGGAAGTCAGTTCAGTGGTGGCTTAGTCCCTGGGATGAAAGGGTATCACTCACCTCCAGGGTAAGACTCCCTCCAGCAGCATTTCCAGCTCCAACACGGCTCAACAGCCACATGAGCTACAGAGGGCATTACATAGTGTTGGCTCCTTTGGGGGAGCACAACTGTGTGGACTCCAGGCAGCTTCCTCTGCTGAGCTTAGTGCCTATGAGGACTTCCAGGGTCCCCAGTGATGAAAATGGTAGGTGTCTAAGATAATGAGAAGGGCTACTGAAGTCCTCTCACTTGCCTTTTTTTCACAGGGAGAAGTTTCTGCTGGTTCCCTGCTCCTGATTGGTGGATAAAGTGGTAGAGGCTGGGCATTTCTGTCCATTCTCTCTGTGGCTATACTGAGTTTCCATGCTCACTAGCATTTCTGTTACTCCTTTGATGCTCCCTAGTGCTGTCCTTTAGTTATTTTTGTCCAAGTGTAGTTTTGTCTGTCTTTGTGGGAGAGAAGAGCAGTAGAGTCTTCTAGTTGTCCATCTCCCTCAGCCCCTCATCCAAACAAGAAGCTTTTCACAGTGAGTTCAAAAGTTCAAGGATCAGCAAATTGCTTTGCTACAAAAACTATTTCAAGGTATAGAAAAATAATAGGTAGTTTTCCAACTGTTTTTATGTAACCTTAACATGAAAGTATGACAAAAATAAACTTTTTAAAAAATAGAAGAAAACAAGGGGAAATGCTTCAGGGATGCAGGACTGGGCAAAGACTTTATCAATAAGACATCAAAGGTAAAGGCAACAAAAGAAAAAATAAACAAATGGGATTATATCAAATTCAATAGCTTCTGCACAGCAAAGGGAACAAAGAACAGAACAAAGAGACAACTTACAGAATGGGAGAAAATATTTGCAAACTATGC
>NW_007738147.1:60756-62621 GCF_000696425.1 Galeopterus variegatus
TATAGAAAAATAATAGGTAGTTTTCCAACTGTTTTTATGTAACCTTAACATGAAAGTATGACAAAAATAAACTTTTTAAAAAATAGAAGAAAACAAGGGGAAATGCTTCAGGGATGCAGGACTGGGCAAAGACTTTATCAATAAGACATCAAAGGTAAAGGCAACAAAAGAAAAAATAAACAAATGGGATTATATCAAATTCAATAGCTTCTGCACAGCAAAGGGAACAAAGAACAGAACAAAGAGACAACTTACAGAATGGGAGAAAATATTTGCAAACTATGCATCTGACAAGGGATTAAAATCTGGAATATACAAAGAATTCAAACAACTCAACAGTAAAATAGTAATAATAATAATTGGATTAAAAAATAGGCCAAGGAGCTGAATAGACATTTCTCAAAAGAAGACATATAAATGGCCAACAAGTATATGAAAAAATGCTCAAAATCACTAATCATCAGAGAAATGCAAATCAAAACCACATTGAGATGTCATCTCATCCCAGTTAGGTTGGCTATTATCAGAAAGGCAGAAAATAACAGATGCTGGCAAGGATGCGGAGAAAGGAGAACTTTATATATTGTTGGTGGAGCTGTAAATTAGTATATCCATTCTGGAAAACAATATGGAGAATTCTTGAACAACTGCAGATAGAACTACCATAGGATTCAGCAATACCAAGCCTGGGTATATACCCAAAGGAAAGGAAATCAACATGTCAAAGAGATAACTGCACTCCCATATTTATCAATGGTCTAGCCATGATAGCCAACAATTGGAACCAACCTAAATGTCCATTAGTGGATGACTGGATAAAGAAAATGCGGCATATATACACAAAGGAATACTACTCAGCCATAAAAAGAATGGAGTTCTGCCATTTGCAGCAGCATGGATGAGCTTGAAGAAAATTATGAAATAAGCCAGCCACAGAAAGAGAAATACCGCATGTTCTCACTCATATGTGGGAGCTAAAAAATAACTAACTAAATGAATAGTATAAAGTTGAACTTTCAGAGGGAGAGAGTAGAACTGTGGTTACTAGAGGCAGGAAAAGGGAGGGGGGATAGTAAGAGGCCAGTTAATGGACACAAAATTACAACTAGATAGGAAAAATAAGTTCTATTGGTGTACAGTTGAGCTAGTCATCTATAATTAATAATTTACTGCATGTTATCAAATGGCTGGAAAGGAAGAGATAAAATGTTCACATCACAAAGAAATGATTAAGTTTTGCAATTATGCATTTGCTAATTATCCTGATTTGATTACCACTCATTGTATATGTGTATTGAAATATAACTCTGTAACCCATAAGTATGTATAATCAATATGCTTCAATAAAAAAGGAAAAGAAAAACATTAATATTGTCTTAAGCAAAGATAAACATTTTTATATATCATGCATTTCCTAAATTTTAATGTTATTTCTTAAATTGCTATGTATTATCTAATAATAGAACAAAAGAATGTGTTTTTCCTGTCTTTTGAAATAAAGAATAATGTTTTTAGCTAAAAAAAAAAATTAATCCAGATATAGATCACCAAATACAAAATTAATAGTAGCAAATCAAATCCAACAAAATTTTTAAGAATATTTATTATAGTAATACAAAAATGCCTTCATATTTTTCAATATATTAACATAATATTTTCATATCAATAGAACAAAGAAAGATAATATTCCACACAATACTGTTAACATAAGTTTAGTAAGCTAGGAAACATTTCTTTAGCATGTTAAAAAATTCATTTACTCTTCATTGCGATGGAAGAAAAACCCACCTGAGTTTTTTTTTTGGTTTTTTTTTTTTCCTTTTTGTCTTTTTTCATGACTGGCAACGGATCGCAACCCTCAGTGT
>NW_007738147.1:62997-66380 GCF_000696425.1 Galeopterus variegatus
GCCCCCGGGCCAGCCCTTTTTTTTTTTTTTTTTTCCCCACCTGAGTTTTTCCATTGAAAATAGGAATAATCCCTAATGTTATTTAACAGAATTATGAAAGTTCTGATGAATGCACTAAAACATGACAAAACTAAGTACAATAATTAGTAAGGAGACAAAATTTGTCATTATTAGATACAGTATATAAATGGACTCAAAAAAACACAACAGCATCAGCTGTGAAGACCCCTTTGAATTGGGCATTCAGTAAGCCTATTATATACTTCACAGCAGAGGCCAACAATCCTATTCCATAAAGGGCCAGATAGCAAATATTTTAAGCTTGCCAGCCAGAGGATCTCTGTCACAACTTCTCAATTTGCCTTTGTATTGAAAAATCAGCCATTGATAACATGGCATTTTGGGTATGATGTGTATTTATTTTCATTAGTTTCAAGAAAATTTTTTTTATTTCCTGTTTAATTTCTTTTGGACTCATAGGTCATTCAGGAGCATGATGTTTAATTTTCATGTATTTGTATAGTTTCTGAAATTTTGCTTGTTATTGATTTCTAGTTTCAATCTGTTGTGGTCTGAAAAGATAATTGAAATGATTTCAATTTTTTTTTTAATTTGTTGAGACTTGATTTGTGAATTAACATATGGTCTATGCTGGAGAATATTCTATGTACTGATGAGAAGACTGTGTATTCTATAGTTGTTGGACAAAATATCCTGTTGATGTTTGCCAACTCCAATTGGTCTAAAGTGTAGTTTAAATCCTGTGTTTCTCTGTTAGTTTGCTGCCTGGATCATCTGTCCAGTGTTGAGAGAGGGGTATGAGGTCTCCAACCACAATTGTATTGGGGTCTCTTTCTTTAGGTCTAATAGTGTTTGCTTTATATATGTGAGTGCTCCAAAATTTGGTACACATATATTTATGATTGTTATATCCTCTTGCTGGATAGATCCCTTTATCATTATATAATGACCTTCTTTGTCTCTTTTTATAGTTTTTGGTTTAAAGTCTATTTTATCTCATATAAGAATAGCTACTCTTGCTCGTTTTTGGTCTCCATTCATGTGGTATATCTTTTTCCATCCCTTTACTATTAGTCTCTGTGAGTCTTTACAGATAAGGTGTTTCTTGTAGGCAGCATATACTTGGGTCTAGATTTTTAATCCATTCAGCCAGTCATTTTGAGTGAGGAATTCAGTTCATTTACATTTAGGGTTGTTATTGAAAAGTATTGTATTACTACTCCTGGCATTTTATTGATTTTTTGTGGTTGTTTTAAATATCTTTTGTTCCTTTCTTTCCTTTTTATTATTTGTCTTCTGTGTTTGTTGGTTTTTTGAGGTGGTAAGATACAGTTTCCTTCTCTTTTTCATTTGCATATCTGCTTTACCAGTAGGTTTTGTTCTTTCTCATGCATTCATGGGGGTAGATATCATTTTTGGATTTTATTTTATTTTTATTTTAGGTCACAAAACAAGTCAATACATTTAAAAAGTGTAAGATCATAGTATGTATGTTCTCTGACCACAATAAGAGAAGGAAATTTAGAAAATGCACAATGTAGAGATCCAATCAAGATGGTGGAATAGACAGTCCACAGTATCACTCTTTCCCAAAAATCAACCAAATTTACAACTATAAAAATGTAACATCAGCCAAACCGGAGCCGCTGGAGCTCAGGGGAAGAGGAGGAGAGACCTACGGAGTTCATGAAGGTGGGAGAAACCACAATGAGAGAAAGAAAAAACTGCTATGAGCATTTTGGGCCACGGCTGCTTTAAGGCTGGAGCTGCTGAGTGCATGGAGCAGGAGCCGGCAGAAGCCACAGCTGTGCCCTTCAGATGGAGTTACTTGGAGGTGGCAGGGGAGAAGAGGGCCTTGGTGGCCCCCAGGACAGCAAGACAACTAACAGGGTTCCCGTGGACCCATGCAGGAGTGAGGAGCCAGAACAACTGAAAAAAGGGAGCCACTCAGAGGCCGGTGAGTCATCACAAGGGACCAGCACAGGGTCCATCCCATGGAGAGTGTATGGAGCACAGGCGGTGGGGGAGACAGGCCCACCAGGGGAACACTGGGACACAGCAAGGACAGCTGATCTGCCCCCCATTCAGCACAGGACCACTCAGAGGAGACTGATCAGGAATGCAGAACTGCATGGGGTGCAGTTTGATGAAAAAACTCAGGCCCAGATCAAAGATTCTACAGAACACAGACCCACCAGGTCTCTGGAGAGCCGGAAGTACCTATAAAGTCAACCATTAAACCCTGAGCTGCACAAAAAGCCTTCCCTAGGGAAACAGCAGCAAAGTAGCAATTTAAACAACCACACAGCTCAAGTTCTGGTTCCCACAGGAAGTTCCCCCATGTTAGAAGCAAAGGACAAAAAATTAGTNTGTTTATTCCTAAAACAATCTAGGTATCTGTTATCATTACCCTCTAAATTATATAAAATGAATGAACTCTCTATTTAATTGCTGAATCTGGAAGCCACTGAAAAGCATATGTGAGTTCTTGGCAATTAGATTGATCAGAAGCCACTTTTTGGATACTCTGTACTATGCCTAGAACGTTGGTAATACAGATGCTCCTCGACTTATGATGGGGTTGTGTCCCAATAAACCCAACCTAAGTTGAAAATATCATACGTCAAAAATGCATTTAATACACCTAACCCATCAAACATCATAGCTTAGCCTAGCTACCTTAAACGTGCTCAGAACACTTAACGTTAGCCTATAGTTGGGCAAAGTCATCTAATGCAAAGCCTATTTTATAATGAAGTGTTGAATATCTCATGTAATTTATTGAATACTGTACTGAAAGTGAAAAAACAGAATGGTTGTATGGGTGTTCAAAGTATGTTTCTACTGAATGCTTTCGTACCACTGTAAGTCGAAAAATCATAAGTTGGGACCATCCATACTTAACTATATAGCATTGCCAGTAAGACCTAGAAGTTTTATCGAGCCCTTTTCTCGAAGAGGTACAAGTATTCTCAGTAACAATTTTATTGTGGTCTCTGGGGAATATACATCTGCTTTGAATGATGCCCTGTAACACAGACCTTGATTTCCAAGGTTACACTTCAAAGATTCCCGCTGTTCTCTTTGTGAAAGATATTTCTTTTTAATACTTGGTTAAAGAACAACTGTGCTCCAGCTGAGATATTTAATGTAGAAAATAAGTGATAAGCTCTGTAAATGTGCAATTTCTCTGCCCCAGTTTAGCAGTTATCTCTTTTTTTATCAGAATATTAAAATAAAATGTTATCTTGCATAGGAATATTGCCATAATTAAGTGCATATTAACCCAAACGTGATGAGTTCTTTATTGTATAATTCATGATTTGGTTTTAATTATCATGGGTGGTCAAAAATAACAAAGA
>NW_007738147.1:67143-72216 GCF_000696425.1 Galeopterus variegatus
TTGCCATAATTAAGTGCATATTAACCCAAACGTGATGAGTTCTTTATTGTATAATTCATGATTTGGTTTTAATTATCATGGGTGGTCAAAAATAACAAAGACTATCCAGCCTAGTGCAATGGACTTTGGAATCACACAGACTTAGTTTCAAACTGTGAGTCAATGCTTAGAATTAGGTTGAACCATACAATATGGTCTTTGTAGATTAAAAATGGTCGAATACCAGAATTTTCACATGATTTAACCTAGTAGTTCTGTGACCATGAGTAAGTGACTTAATCTCTCTGAGCTTTACTTACCTGTACTGTAACATACTGTCTCCCAGAAACATTATAAGGGTTAAATGAGAAATTATATCCCAAACCCCTAGTATCATGCCTGGGACATAGTACATACACAGTAAATGATATCTTTATAATCGTTTGTCACATACAGATTATTTTATGGTTTCAGTCTATCAGTTATATAAACATTTTTCATTTTAAGAAAGAGAAAAAAGTAGAAAAATGCCAGTGGTTCAGGTTTAGTTAAATATTATCTTTTGTTAAAAATAATACTTACATATTTGGGGGCTAAACAATATCTCATTACCTGAATAAAGTATTAAACTCAGAAACATTATGTTAGGTGCAATTCTTTTTGTTTTTGTAATCTCAAATCACTTTTTGAATAAGAATTCTTCAAAAAAAAATTTACACTACAGATTACCTGAGAAGAGTAAGGCACTATGAAGTAAGTCGTCAGCAAGTCAAAGGGATGAGACTAATTCAACAGCAGGTTTCAAAGTCTGACTACAAAATCTCACCACAGGAAATCACTTCACTGTGTTTCATAAATACTTCATACCAGTTAGTAATTTTAACTCTGGCCTGAATCACCAATTTATCTTTTTGCCCAGATGTGGCATTATTGAATCAATTCAGCCTTAAGAGCTCTTTGGTTTATTACCAGTGACTTTCTTGTTATTAAGTGAACTGAGAAGGCTTTGATATATCCTGTAAGATCGTGTTTGGACCCAGCTATTTTTAATGATCATTGTCCCTACAGACTTCATATATATATGCTCATTTATATAATGAGAAGAATCCACATGTACTGTACAGGACATCAAATTCCCTGTATAATATGAATGAATATTAAACATTGGAATCTGAAAAGAATTTGTTGAAATTCCATTAATATTTATAACTGATCTGTGGGACTAGGGGAATTCCTCAGTATAAAATATTCCAAATTCACGTTCGTAAGAATGAAGCATCCTTGAATTTAAAATATAGTTTTTCTCACTGAAATAGATTTTTATTATGAATATACCTAGTTAATTCTTTGTTGTTGTTGTTATATATCCTTACATTACTTAACAGAATCTGGAAAGGCAGTTTAGAACCTTGAGCTCAATTAAATCTAATTCACTCTTTTTTATTAAAAATAAAATGCCCGTTTGTTCCCATTTCCACTAATATTCATAATAGTGGTTTCTAGAAGTAGCTACCGATATCGTAAAGGTTACTGTATAGTTTCTGTGATTTAAAAACTTTTGCCAAAATACCCACATCCAATCTTGTTGTTTCTGTCAAAATATAACAGGAAGAGTAATTTCATTTGTCTTATTAGGAAAGGAGATAAGAATGTTCATAGTAAACTAGTAGATTTCTTCTACACAAGGGGCTGGGAATATTTTGACATTATCATAAATAAAAAACTTCACTATCTGATTTGTCTCAGTTTTTCAAATTCAACATTTTATAATGTCAAGGCAAAAACTTCTCTTTAATGAACCAAATGACCTAGAGCAAATCTTTAGGTCAAATCCTCCAGCCCAGAGATGTATTTTATCCATTCATGGGATCCTTTTGAACAGTTACAAATCTAAAACTAAACCCAATTACACAACTACAGAGATAAAGTGATATCCTTAGAAGCAAACCAGTATGCTGGCTCAAGGAGAAAACCTTGCCCAATTTAGGAAAATAGTCCAATCATAATACCACTTAACACAAAATTTCATATAGGGCACAATGCTGAGTAGACCAAAATAACGATGCATAATAAGGGGTGGCTGTATATTGCTGGCGTAATAACTTCGTATAGCATACAATATACGAAGTTATCGAGAGAATTCATGATTATTCCAACTAAGCAGATACTCATGCAATTGATGACACAAAGTGCTCTGCTTTAGAATTTGAATAAATATGTAATTATTTGAACTTGCAGAAAATGGAGTCCAGACAGGTAAAATTTTATAAGTAGAACAAAGAGAGAGAGAAGATGGAAAAGAGGAAGGAGGGGGAGAAACAAAGGAAGAAAAGAACTATGATCACGAAAAAACTGTTAGGTTTTCAGATTAGACTTTTGTTTTAAAATAAAGAACTCTCGATAAAATAGCAACTATTAGTTTAAAATAACCCAACCTATAAATAATAATATTTCTTAAATAATAAGCAATAACCAGCTCAAAAAACATGATATTATGTCTATTATATAATATACACAGTCATTTGTAATTCAATTATCTAACTGATGTTTTCTATGCAAATCTGTTAAAGCAAATTTAATTAACAGCAATCAAATACTAATTGGAAATATTCATCTCATTATTACAATGGTTCCATAAAATGTCACATGATGTAATACCAGATCTTGGGGTGATCTCTCAGGAAGAAAAAATATATACATAAATATGCATGTAAATATATGCACACATACTCATATATAATGTATATGTGTACTTAAATAAAATATGTGTGTATATATATATGTATGCATAAAAATAAATATTTATTTGTTGTCATTTAAATTAATATGCACATATTATAAAATAGACTATTCTTATTTCACGTATTTCCCACTTTAAAAAAAAGGGGGCTTTCATTAGAGAATGAAATAACTCAGCTCATTTGAAAGGATGTTTTTTTTTTTTTTTTTTTTTAAAGAAACTATATATGTTAAGATTAAACTTAACATGTTTAGCCCTGGCTCTTGATTGTCTACCTTCACAATTCTGAGCTTGTTCCACCTCCAGTCTTCACTGTTTGTGAAAATGGGGCCACCGATCTCCTAGTTCTTTCAGGCAAAATCAGAAATCATCCTTGGTTTCTTCTTCAACTTCATCCCAATAACCAATCTATAAACAAATCACACTGATTTTGCTTCCAAGATACTTTGAACTTACTTATCTTCATCTCCACTGTCACCATCAAGTCATCGTCTTATCTTAACTGACTTTGCTGTACTTACCTCATCACACTGATTTTGCTTCCAAGATACTTTGAACTTACTTATCTTCATCTCCACTGTCACCACCAAGTCATCGTCTTATCTTAACTGACTTTGCTGTACTTACCTCTCTCCAGCTTATTCATCACACAGCCAGAACAGTCTTCGTAAAGCAAACATCTGTTCATGCCACTCACTTTCCTGTTCAAAGCCCCTTAATGCCTTCTTTTTGCACATAGGATTAAATCTCAGATCCTTAACACGGCCTACAAAGTCCTGAATGATATAGTACAAGGGTCAGCAAACTTTTTCTATAAAAGCTGAATAGTAAATATGTTAGAGTTTGTAAGCCATACAGTCTCTGTTGCAACTACTCAAATCTACTGATGTAACACAAACAGGAGACATTATATAAAAGAATGCACATGACTGTGTTCCAATTAAACTTTATTTACAAACACAAGTGGTGGACCAGATTTGGCCTGAAGACCATTGTTTGCCAACCCCTGATCCAGTCAATGTCTAGCTCACCAGCTGCTCACTCCTTAACTAACTTAGCTTCCCAGTCGTACCTTCTTTTTTTACCATAGTTTTTTCCACCTCAATATCTTTGTCCATTTTGTTCTCTCTGCCTAGACAGTCTCAGCTCAATGTCATTTCTACAAAGGCCATTCTGAATTCCAAATTTAATTAGGTTTTCCTATTGTACTTTTTTATAGCACCCTATATTTTAATTGTCAGTAATTATACATTGATTTGTGTGATCACTTGTTTAATGTCTGTACTACCTTCAAATTGTAAGGCCCGTGAATGGAGAGATTAAATATGCTTTGCTCGTCTTTGTATCTCCAGCACCTGGCACATTGTTTAACATACAGTAAATTCTAAATGAAATCTTCATTAAATGGATAATGAATTAATGAGATCTGATTAAAATATGAGAGACAAAAACAAAGGATAAGAATTTGGGGATCTCAGATATGAAATATGAGATTTTTTTTTAAAAGTCCATTCATTCCCAAGGTATATCATTTAAAAAATCCTATACTAGAAATAAGGAACATGTACTAGTCAGGATAATTAATAAGCATGCCCCCAAATCTTAATGCTACAGAGGCATTTGTGATTGATACACTGTGGCTTACACAAAGTTAGATATAGGTTGGGCATCTCTCCTTCGTCTCGTAGCTCTGCCATCTGTAACATGAGCCCTGAAGGTCAGCATGTAGGTAAGAAAGAACTAGAGGAGGCACAACAGCTTTTAACAGCCTTGGCCTAGATGTGACATGCTTCACTTCCCCTCATTGTCCACTGACCAAAACTAGTTATATGGCTCCAACTTACCACCAAGTATACAGGGAATTTTCAAGGAGCACATGGACTATTTGATGAGTATGAACTTTCTCTGCCAGAGAATATAAAAAATAGCCCAAATATATATCCTAATATTAAACAAAATTGACTATATGAAGGTACTATAGACTCCATAGATTGGTATACTATAGGCTATATATTTTACCAATTTTAAGAAGCTTATGTTTTAATTTACCATTTATCATGTTTATCTCCCTTGGTAATGGTCATCATCTCACTGGGTATCTCACTTGCTAGTGATCATTAGTGTCACCTCTCATGCCTCCCTCAGACTCTTTTCTACAAAGACCTTTAATTTTTAGTAGAGCAAAATGCAAATTTTTAATAATTTTCTGCTATGACCATGATTTTTTTATATACTCTATATGTTTTAGTCATTTTTAAAGAATTATATGGAACTTTTTTTTTTTTCAGTAAAAGATCAAATCCAAGAACTGACTGTAGTGGAATGATCTTTACAAAGAAAGGAATATATGTATG
>NW_007738148.1:0-440 GCF_000696425.1 Galeopterus variegatus
AAGAAGAGACAAGGAAAAAAATGACAATAATGTATAAGTAAGACAGTAATGTATGGAAAACAAAAATAAGTTTTGAAAAGTAAGGTAAATTGTGCACAAGACAAAGGGGTATGGTAGACAGAGTTTTCAAAAGGCTCTTATTTCCCAAATATACTCATAACCTTCTGTGATTATGGTGTTGAATGGATTATATTGTTACATGAAAATTGTATAAAGATAAAATGATGTGAATGCCAAATAAATTATATAGTGCTGAACAAATGGTATAAAATCTACTCAAACATATATTTTCTTTTTAATGTAGTATAAAAAATGTTATGTGTATGGAACATATAAGGGATAGATTAATATGAACATCCATGTAAGAACCAATTGTATTGAGCACTTGTTAATATTTGGACATACTGCCCTTGCCTCCCTCCCTCCCTCCCTCTCTCCCT
>NW_007738148.1:2181-2787 GCF_000696425.1 Galeopterus variegatus
TTTTTTTTTAAATTGTGACTTATGTGATGGGCAATACATAGTCAATTTTGTAAATATTCCTTGTATGCTAGAGAAGATGTGCCGTTTTTAATATTTGACAGTAGGCATCTACATTTGCCCATTAACCTATTTTGATATTTTTTTTAAATTCTTTTTTCACTGATTTTTTGATAGTCTCAGTAAACTTGCCAAAAGTTAAGGTGTCTTAACAAGCCAGTGACAATAGAAGAATTGCTAGTGAGAGACTATGTTTAAGGGCAGTGGCAAAATGAAGGAAATTGATCATAAATGTAACATTTTTGTAGACTCTATATTGGTAGAAAAGATAGGCTCCTGACAAGAGTAAGTGCAAGATCTCAGGGTAAGAAAGCATCCCCTATTTAGGTGCTTGAACTCCTCTAATGCAAGACTGCATTTATGAATGAATTTATGAATGAAGTTGGCTAAATTTCAGGGAAACAAAGAGCTACCATTATTGAGAGTTAGCAGAATGTTTTAAAAGTGTATAGTCAGGGCCGGCCCGGTGGCGCACTGCTACAGTTTAAAGTGCTCCCACTGAGGGTTCGGATCCCACATACAGACCAGCCGCTCACTGGCTGAGCAAGG
>NW_007738148.1:7479-8631 GCF_000696425.1 Galeopterus variegatus
ATATCTGTGAGGGATTGGTTCTAGGACCCACTGTGGATAGCACAATCTGTTGATGTTCAGGTCCCTTATATAAAACAGAGTAATATTTACATGTATCTTATGCATATCTTCTCACATACTTTAAATCATCTCTAGAATACTTATAATATCTAATATAATGTAAATACTATGTAAATAGTTGCTATACTGTATTTTTAATTTGTATTTTTAATTTTTTTTTTCTGACCGGTAAGGGGATCACAACCCTCAGTGTGGTCTGCACCACGCTCAGCCAGTGAGCGCACCAGCCATCCCTGTATAGGATCCGAACCCGCGGCCTCAGCGCTACCAGCGCCGCACTCTCCCTAGTGAGCCATGGGGCCGGCCCTGTATTATTTTTTATTGTTTTTCTTTTCTGAATATTTTTGATCTGCATTTGGTTGAATTTGTGACTGCAGAACCCACAGATATGGAGAGTCAATAGTATATGAAAGATAGGGCTTGAATTACTTAAAGAAGAAAAACAATCTGATTTTCATTGATGCAAAGAAGAACTAGTTTATAGATTTTAAAAAATAAATTAGAGCAAACTAACAATATAACTTAAATGAACTTATGTACCAGAAATTACACTAAGCCCCATTTTTCTTTGTGAACAGATAGCAGGGTTTCCTTTTAAACTTGGATAGAACATAGTAATACCAACTATTTCTAATTTTATTCATTGTTTTACTGAGGATAATGGTTGGCAGAGAAACAAAGGAAATATAATTTAAGAGCAAAAGGATTGTAAAGAAAAATAATCTTGCTGAAATTCAGAGAAGGTAAAATTTTTAGAATATATATACTTTTTAATAAACAAATACATAAAGAGAAATAATACAAGGGTTTGAGGCATTGTCTGATTTAAAAGATAGTTGCATTATTGTGCAAGAACAACTAAAAGCTGGTAACATAATTTAATAAGTTGATTCCACTTTCAAGAGCAGTGAAACCAAAGCAAAAATTCAGCAAAAAAGTATCAAGTGTGTGGGGGACAAAAAAAAAAATTTAAAAAAAACGAAAAAAATGACATGGAAGTCCTAAAACAAGGCTTTAGTTAATTCAGATTTTCAATGTCAATTGCTGCAAAGTTCAAAGAAATAAAGATGATGATTATATTCTCTATAAATA
>NW_007738148.1:9684-12037 GCF_000696425.1 Galeopterus variegatus
GCAGTTTGATGTGGGTACTCCGAATGTGTGGGTACTCCTGAATGGGTTGCTGACAGGTATCCACAGGCATGGTTTCCTCCTCCAGTGTCACTTTGTCCTTGATATAGTCTGTGGCTGCTGAACCCCTATAGGGGAAGCCTAAATTCTGAGTGAACTCATGGGTATTACAGAGTTAATCTCCCATGTTCCACCTGATGCTGGATGTATGTCCCGTGTATAGACAGGTGCTGATGAATTTCAAATTTGTCAAGAATGAGATGAGTCCACTGATCTCAATTTCATGATGTTTTGTATTTTGTTGAGATTGTTCTGACACCAGTTTGTGAATGAAAGAACTTAGTGTCTCTTGCTTATTACTACATCTTCAGTTATTGTACAGTTATATGAAGAGCTTATTATCAAATCCTTTTTTTAAAAGAATGAATAGCTAAAAATCTGCCTGAATTCTCACAATCAAGGCGACTTCAAATGGTTGTCTGGCAACATAATAGATACTCTTAAGCAGTTTTACTTTTACTTAATTGAGTAAGGAGACTTTGTTTAAATACACAAAACTCTAAAATTTGCATTCAGTTACATTCCTTTAACAGGAGTAAAGGTCAAAATGATGAATAATTTGTTTTGTACTATCTTTTATGTATAATCTAGAATTTAATATTTTCGTTCTTAAGTGTTGAGTGCCAGTATTTGTAGCATGAAAAGCAATAAAAAAGCCCAGAAAAAATGGCGAAGGTGTCATCAGAAAACTTTCTTTCTTCTGATAAGGTTTTCAACCTTCCATAATAGATGTGGGTTTTTAGAGACAGCATTTTGAAGGACGTGCTTGTGAAGTTGCTGTGATTTCTAAACTCATACAATTTTTGCAAAACTCTCTTTCTTTGTTAGACTTTATCAAGTATTGCTTAGTTTCATGCTGTGGTATTCATGAGGGCAGAAGAAAAATCTGTTTAGAAACGGTTTTACAACCATTTTACAGTATTGCTGTTTCTGCTTTCTACCTCTGCTAGGTGCCTTTCTAAAGCACTTAATCAGTGAGAGGCTCTGTCTGTGATAAGCATTCACATATATTCTGTCATTTAAATTTTACCATTACATGAAGGACAGATGATGTTATTCTTATCTTACAAATTAGAACACCAAAGCTAAAATGGTTTAAAAATGGAGACCAAGGTGACACAGTTAGCAGAGCTGATTTAAGTAATTTGAATTGAAGTTTATTTGATTGCAAAGCCTGTATCATTAATCATTATGCTGCATTTACTGTTATAGTATATAGCTTCCTATGCGTTTAGGCCATCTTTATTTTAACTGTTTCAGTTCTAAACCATATTTTTGTACTAATACGTTAAAATGCTTGCATGGCATATTTTTGTGTGTAATCTACTACTCAAGGAGAATACACAGGTCAATAAATGTATTTAAAAATAATACATGAATGGCATATATTCTGAGCCTTCACTTGTCTTAGAATTTACTTTTATTTTATTAACAATGCATGAAAATTTTAGTGTTTTATTTTAATGTTTTGCTTTGGTTTTATTGGCTATGAATATTCATGGGGTACAAAGCAAATTGTCACAACTCGTGCTTAAGATGTGCTGGCCAGATCCATACTAACAGCATGTCCATTACCACAAACTGTGATTATACCCCATGTCCCCCACCCAATTATCCCCGNACAGCATGTCCATTACCACAAACTGTGATTATACCCCATGTCCCCCACCCAATTATCCCCGACCTCCCTCCCTATTCCCCTTCCCCCACTCGACTTTGTATCCCTAGGTCTGCTCTCTCCCTCTGCAAGTCCAACGCACCCTTGTGGTCTTTCTTTCCTTGCTTCTTTATCTCCTAGCTCCCACTTAATGAGGGAACACAGGCGGTATTTGTCCCTCTGTGCTTTGCTTATTTCATTCATCGTAAGTTTCTCCAAGCTCATTCACGCTATGATCTTATGGATTTTAGGTGTGCAAAAGAAGAATACATTACTGAAAAATACTGTCTATTAATATTAAATAAATAGAATATTATTGAAGTCCCCTAAATTTTTGTTAGATTTATTTTACAACTTCTGACAAAGAGATGTCCTTTCAACAAGTCAATAGCAATTGTTATTTCTTGCTCATTCAGTCCAGTTAGCATAACATCAATGTAATAAACTAGTGGGTTATCTTGTGGGAGGGTGAGTTGACCAAGGCCCCTAGAGACTAAATTATGATATAGGGATGGAAAGTAGATATAATCTTGAGCTGGGACAGTAAAGGGGTATTTCTTGCATTGCCACCTAAATACAAACAGCTTTGGTGGTCTTTTCTAACATGTATTACAAATATATATATATATATATATATAT